>NW_019416842.1:133991-176910 GCF_000390285.2 Anoplophora glabripennis
TATATACAGGGTGAGTCAGTTTTTTGTAGACAAACTTTAACAGGAGATAGAACACATGTTTTTAAAAAGAAAAGTTCCTATAAACATGTGTCGTAGAAGGCTTAATTTCTGAGATACACGGTGTTGAATATAATTTTTTTTTCTCGAATTTTCATTATAACATATAAATGAAATCTTAGATTTTTTTCATGTTTGGGGGATAATGCCTATTAATTAAGTGGCATAAAACAAGCGATAAGAATGTTCAAAAACTTGCACAGTGGCGGAGTGGAGGGGGTGTTGAACCTCTTTCTTAGACAGAACTTCTACGCCAATGACTATTTTAAAAAAAAAACTGTTATTTTCATTATCTACATACAGTTTAACAAAAATAATGTCCCTTCTTCTGTTTCGAAATTCCTGTGCGTTTCCGAGTTATTTTGATTTTTAGTGTTTGATGTGGTACTAAATTAATTTATTTATTATCAATTATCGGCTAAATATTTAATTGTATTAACGAAACTTACCTAAATATGGTTTATTAAGGATTCTAAAAAGCCGAAATCTCATATTCTTTATCTCTTTCCAATGTAGTTAAAATAAATATTTGATATATCAAGCCATACTCAAATACAAGACTTTTATAAATTGAAATCTGTCTAGTAGGTAGACTAATTTTAACAATCCTTATTTATTATGTGCTGCGTACTAATGTACTGCAACTAAATTACAAAAAAAAAAACATTGATGTTAATGTTTATGGAGAAATTTTTTGAATTTAGAACAATATTTAAGTAACAACCTCTTAAAACTTTTTGACAACTGCACAATAATGTATTGTATGTATGTAATGTAACAGATTTCAACTTATAAAAGTCTTGTATTTGAGTATAGCTTGATATAACAAANCTTGGGTGACCCTGCCAGGAGTATAAAACTCCCGCCGGTTTAGCTCTTGGGTTCACTGTAGCTACTTAAGCCCCTCCACCAGCGATAAGGTCATACAGCTCCCAGGAGGGGAATAGCAACTTAGGTACTTAAGTATCTTATTTGATTTTCCGATTATCTAAAGACAAGTAAATTTTACGAATACTTTATTGCCGCACATTGATTGTACATTTTGAAAAATTAGTCCCTAAAAAGATGTCATCCCCCTTTTATCATTCAACCTTTTTCGCCAGTGAAGTTACAAAACAAAATAATATAAATATTTGAAACTTTTAACACCCTGTATCTCCATACGGAAGCGTCCTATCAAACATTTTTGTAGAGCAAATTAAAATCAATTACTTAGTATGATTGACATAGGGTAGAAATTTTATCGAACTACAGTTCGAGTAAGACAAAATAACAAGTATTTCGGGTGTCATCTGAAGACATTCGCCAACAATTTCTCTATAAATGCATCATCCGAGGAAATTGAATGTTTGTGCGGGCATACTGGGAGACCACCTGATAAGGCCTTTCTTCCTACCAGGAAATCTGGATAGAAACACGTATCTGAATCTACTGGAAACGGATATTCCGATGATTGTGGAAGTATTGGAAAATGACAACTCTTTGCCAGAAGAGAATGTGTGGTTTCAGCAGAATGGTGCTCCACCACATTATGCCGTAGCTGTGGGTGATTTTCTTAATCAGAACTTTCCAAATCACTGGCAGAAGGTCAATTGAGTGGCCTCTCATATCGCCAGATTTAAGGCCCTTAGACTTTTTTCCATGGGCACACTTTAAGTCGAAAATGTATGCAACACAACTGAACTCACTTGAGGAGCTTCGTCGGCGAATTGTTGAGGAATGTCGTTAGATATCGCCCGTTCAGAATATATAATATTTTTGTGCTATCTTCCCAAAAATTAATGTAGAAAAGTTGCGGTGATATAAATGTTTTTAAATTTATTGAATTATTAAGTCGATATTGCCTCTCTAACAATTAATTTATATTAATACACTTGGTAGATACTTATTTAAATTATCTTGTCTAATCAGTAATCTAGGTCTCTTGGGTTTGTTTTTTTTTTTAGTTATCCTCATTTCGTTAAAGTCGTATGACGCAACATCATAAATGGTTATCTATTAGTAATGTCAGTACCAAAACAAAAACACTTTTTTGTGACATTTCTAAAATTTTATCTTAGAACGTGGGTTGGTCGTTAAAATCATTAATCATTTTTGCAAAAAAAGTGTTTATTAATGTCACCGCTATTAATCTAGCTATTATTTGACAAATAATAACCATATAACAAGCCTACGTTCGGCATTACATTTGCTGTTATTTTAGAATTGTAATAAATTACTGAGATTATTACTTATGTAATAAACACGTACGACTATGTAATTACATTTTGATAGACCGTGTCCTCATCTTCACTTAATAAAAGACACGTACATGGACAATTACAGTGTCTCTCAAGTGGAACATATAATCGTTACTTCATGACGGTTTTCGTGACTATTGGAATTATCATCATTTATTAAATTTTCCCAGAGTGTAAACCCTAAAAATACTACAGGTGCATAATTCACGACCAAGTGACAATACAGAAATAATTGTTGTAAAAATCATGTACTCAAGATAATAAATTGCGAAAAAGTTAATAGAATGACCTGTCAGTTCTCATGTTATAGCCCTACTGGATGCATTATTCAGATTTTGTTTTCAGTTACAAAACTGGAGCAAGAAATAATCCTATTTTATCGTTCTAGTAATTTAAGTTTGTCAAATCGTCCGGTTTTTAGTAAACTCAAGTATCGTATAAAACATATGACTTTACCAATGATCATTTTTCCAAATATGGACACATTTTACATGTATGAACTAAATCTGTGTTTCTTCTGGTATTCGCTGACAATGAGCAGGTGATAAGGTACGGAATTGTTATTGTGGCTTATCAAGTAAAAAAAATCTATACATTAAAGAAGTTTCAGTAAACACTTCCTTATTTTATTTTTTCCGACAGATTGCTTATAGGTAAAAAGTAACAAAATACGTAATTGTATTCGCAACTGAAAAAACATTAATTAACATAAAAAAAAGTTAGGGATTGCTGCAACCCTACACATATTTAAAAAAAAACAAGCCTCTTTGGAATATGCCCCACTGAAAATAAAAATTGACGTGTTTCAGGAATTATGCGACAAACCTTTATTTATTAAGTTAACAAAATTTATTCCATTCAAACTTTCCACTATGTACCTACGAGTATTTCCAAAGAAGCACGTACGATGAACAGTAACTTAATCAACTAAAAGTCTGTTAACATTAAACAGATTTTTTCTAAAATATTGTTTATATGTGTCAATTGCCTTCTCAAGAGGGCTACTAGAATCAGCTGTGTAGGGGAGAAATGGATCTTCAACTAATTACCTGTGGACCTTAATTGATTAACAGTTAATAATAATTTGTTCAAACAGCATAAGCATAGATAAAATAACTAGAAATTACAACTACTCCAAAACTAGAATTTTAAAACCAATATTCGGCAGAAACTCAATCAATATACATACAGGGTGTGGCGTGTATAATCTATAAAAATTAAACTACAGCTTCCTTGCGATATTTGTAGTAGAAAAGACATATGAAAAAATTCTATTTTTGCGTTTTTTTTTATTTTTTATATTATTAAAGTTCAATTATGGATTAAAATATTTTCTCTGGAACGGTCCTGTCCGTGTGCTGTACTATGAGTTACGTGCTGTAGACCAGCCGCGTAAACAAATCGTCGTTGAAAGAGAAGGGAATTTTTCAATGCCAAAGTGCAAACTAAGATATTTAAAAAAAACTGATATTTTCTTATTATAATAATTAATAGTAATTACTATCTTAAATGCATTGTTGTTACTGCAAGAGTTCGCAAACAAAACCACATCGTAAGCATCTCCATTAAAATATGGAACAAAATGAAATAAAACTTATCATTTCTAGAGAAAATGTTGAAATTGATCCCCATTAGCGCGGATACAGGCATGGCACCGACGCAACCAATTTTGGCGAATATTTTCCCAAATTCCAGGTATTCTCCTAATTGTGTCAGCAGCTTCAAGTATACGGTTTCGCAATTCTTCCACCGTAGCAATTGGAGTATTGTAAACCAATGACTTCAAGTGACTCCAAAGATAAAAATCCATTGGAGTTAGATCGGGTGACCGAGGAGGCCACGGCACAGGGCCAAAGCGTCCAATCCATCGCTGAGGAAACATTTCATTCAAAAGTGTCGTTATTTCTCTAGTACTGTGTCTGAAGATAAAATATACGGGCCCGAACTTGTAATGCCACATCATCCAATAATTCAGGCAACCGATTCTCCAAAAAGTCAGCATATGTTGGTCCAAATACATCGCCTATTATGCCAGCCCAAACATTTACCGTGAACCGATGTTGAAAATGAGTTTCCCTAATCGCGTGAGGATTTTCATCGGCCCATATGTGCATATTATGGAAATTCAGGAAAGTCTACTTGATTGGCACATTTCCGTAAAAATCATCTGCAAAAAACGCATTCGTTGATCGCAATCCGGGGGTAAAATCTGTTGAACTGGTTGCAGATGATAGGGGTGCAACAGCTGGCGCCTTAAGATGCGACGTACGGTAAGAGATGAGATTCCTACTTGCTGTGCGAGACATCGAGTATTAATTGTGGAGTCTTCGTCAAGATTTTCCAACACTGCATCTTCAATATTAAAGTTCACTTGCTGACGACGCCCTTCTCCTCGAGGAATAACACTTCTCGTATCTCGCAGCAGCTGAACGAACAGTAGGATTGTATTTGCACATTGTGGCCACCGTTCCCGGTACAACCTAGTCGCCGCGAGCGCATTTTCTCCGACTGCACCATACACTAACACCATATCGACACGCTAATCTTATTTTTTTACTTCTTTATAAAAATTATACTGTCATTATCGTAGAATTATAAAATAAAAGCTTTTGTCTGGAATCTTTCTCTTTTTAACACTGATGGGTCGATGAACGATGCTTAATATTTAATAATTAAGTGAATAATTAATTCAATGCAAATACAAAATCGGTTGACTGCACAAACCTAACCTTCTTTTAGTATTACTAGTATTAGATTATACCGGTTGCATCTCGCACCGCATAAAAACATTTCCAAAGTTTTTAATAAATAACACAGGGTCGACCTTCATTTTCGTTGAATAAATGAACTTTAATTTACAAAAAAAAAACGCGAAGATAGATCTTTTTCGTATAAGACTTTTCTATTACAAAAGAAAGCTGTAATTAAATTTTTATAGCTTATACACGCCACACTCTGAAGAAAAGGTCCGGTTCTCTGGCCGATGTTAATATTATTTACTGTGTCAAAATGAGAGGCACCAATACGAAAAAATGTGAATATTGGTCGTTGTGATAGTAATCTATTGTTTAGTATCACTTCCTTCATTTCTTCCTTTAAAAAAATATCGATAAAACTGTTATTTTCCTTTCCTGTCTTTTGTTTATTTTACAAATAAATTTAACGGTAATATAGTGAATTGTTCACACAGGGTATTTAACCAACACTTTTTTTAATTACGTTTGAACTTGGTCATAACCAATTAAGCCTTACAAGCTTTTATGTCGTTAAATTTGATCCCACCACGAAATCTACACCATTCTAGCTCAATGCTAAAAAGGTGCGCCAATGATAACCATTCAGATACCAATCGCCGATGTAACAAAAACTTTATAACCTGCTGCCATTTCCTTATTTGAATATAAAATATATTTTTTTTTATTGGAAAACAGCAGTTGTAACGTAACGGTGTCACGATGTTCAGGTTTTATTGGACAAGTCGCTTGACTAATTTATTAATATCGTGAATAAAAAAATATGTTTTTACAGAGTCGTTGTACCGTTGGACACATAATAGTGTACTGAATGGTCCAAACAACGGTTTCTACTTTAGTGATTCCAAAAATGTTAGTTCTTGGAGTATCACAAAATGTAATAATCTTTCTAGAGTTTTCATGAGAACATGTTTTAATAATTACATATTTACGCAGCATATTTGGTGTTTTCGAATGTGGCATTCTAATTTTAACAGCTGAATGTTGATATCAAAACAAAACATAAGTAATAAACGTGCAAAGTTCACAAATCATATTTTCAAAGTTCGTCTTTTTCTGTATTCAACAATTGCATGTTCGAATCCTGAACAAGATCGAGTATGAATCTTGTTTTGGATGTATAATCATGAAAATTGCATCGGTTTTTGTTACAGCATGAAAATTATTATTTTATTTATGTTTATTTATTTATTTATTTATTTATTTATTTATTTATTTATGTATTTAGAAGTTACAATATCCAATGGGACAAAGTCTCAATTACAGGATAAGGTAAAACAGAAAACTTTAACTAAATTTTAAAAGAAAAAGACAAACTAACATTAAATATAAAAATATAAATACTATATAACATAACAATCAAAATATAAAATCCGGACAAAAAACTTAAGGATAAACAATAACAGACAAATAAAACAAATAAGCTAACTAACGTATACAAGATAAGGATTACACTTACTAGGCAAACAATTTTTTTATATCATTCATAGAATGAAAAAATATATCAAGTCGATCTTCATACTTCTGGTAATTGGGAGTCATTTGATACAGGGGAGATGCATTTTGTCGAACCTTCTATACAAGTGCTGAAAGAGAAGAGAAACTTAAAATTAAAATAAATATTCAAAATCGTGCTTGGCTTATCCAAGGTTTAGTACAAGATCTTGATAATGTAAGTTACTGACGAATTGTTTCTAATGCAAATTCAGTTTTTTCACGTAACTCTTCAATTCCTCGTCTGAACTTATGTATCGTAATCAAAAATTGCAAATGTCTTCATAGGTAGATATCCCATGGATTTAGATCTGGTCATCCTGACAAGACGATCACAGTTTCGTTTACAAAATTTTCTACTCGCGTAGAAAATGTAGCGGATGCTTTGTCGGTTATTAAATGGCAGGTAAATTATTTTGTAGAAAATGCAAATTACAGATAACTAGGTACAATACTAGGTTAATTGAAAACATATTCTGGAACCTCTTCTTCGAATCTCATAGAGAGGTAATTATTAAATTCGATGACGTCAGTAAAAAAGGCAGCAAATACTGAATACTTTCCGCGTGCATGGTAGTACAGATATATGATTAATAATTACAAAAAAACTTCAGAAAATTATGGTATTATTAAACTTTCATTGGTGACTTTTTGTGAAATACATTATTTTTGCATCAGCTATAAGTCTTAAATTCTATGAAACTCTAAAATTACAATCCCCATTTTAAAGAACACCCTGCATATATCTTAATAAATTTCATACTTTTTCGTATCATTAAAGGTACATAGTTTATTAAGAATAAATCTCTGTTTTATAATTTTTAAAACCAAAAATAGAATTAAAATGTTACTAGGAAGAAATAGTTTATATTAATTTACAACAACAAGCATACTTGAGCAGGAACAAGGAACAAGGAACAAGCTTTAATATTATATGAATATTAATATTCGACATACCAAAGCATATTAATATATGAAAATAGTTAAAACTGTAATCAGATTAGCTGAAGTATAAAAAGGAAGCCCACTTTGTGCTTTGATGTTACTAAGCTTTTACTCTGTATCATTTGTATTAAACTTTGTAAGAGTTCGACGTCATTTTCCGTACAATATATCGTTTATGCCATAAAGTAGATATGTAAAATAGGATGCCGCTATAAGGACTCTATTGATAGTTACGAAAGTTCCTTACAAGAAATAAAATAAAATGTCAGCATTTATTTCCCAAGGTACCCCAACTTTTCTGACAATCTATTTCTTTTCAATACTATTTCAGGTTTATGGAAATATTTAAAATATTTTGGCAAGCACGGTTTGTTCCAGTCCAAAGTGCCTTTGTATGTATGCAGGATGATTTTATAATAATTTACACCCCGTACTAAGTATATATTCAGTATGTTCAATGTGTGGCAAAATATTTAATGAAGCCTAAAATTTTTCTATTTGGTTTGGCAAACCCCAGAATATGTATTATTGTTCTTAAAAACACGCAATGTTTTTGTCGTCTTTGTTCGGAGCGAGGAATAATGTTACCTGTATCTAAAACACATGGGACACCTCAATAAAAGACAGCGTAGAATATTGTGGAGGTATTGTGGGCGTGTAAGTATTGTATTATGTTTGAATATATCATATATATGATAAACATAAAGGAAACAAAATAATAGACAAAAAAAAATTATTCATGAACAACACAGAAATAAACCAAAAGACACAACTTTCTAATCAACTGACAATTGGAGGGTGATGACAATTTAACACGTCGACTACTGTTTATCGAAAATTTGAGGAGACAGCTCAGTATGGGAAACAATAAAAACAACAGAAAATAAATCACAATTAATATCGTTCATACAAATAATAAGATAATGAGAGACGGGGTTCTCTCATTTACAAATAATTAAAAACATGACAGGTGATATTATCATACGTATTTTTGCTTAAAATATAAAATTTTGTTTTTGAACTTTGATTATTCGATCCTATTTCTTTTCAAAACTTTTTTCATTACTTTGGTCTTTATTAACAATGAAACTTACAATACTTATATTGCAGACATCCTGACAAGCAAATAATAATGAAATAAAACAATACGAAACAGTATTTTCTTAAATCATACTATTCTCGTTTTCTTAAAACTGATCCAGAAACCATTAGCAAAAGGTTGAATTGAACTAATCGGACATTTAATTCAACCAGCTACATCTTAAGTCAATATAATTCATCTATATTATCGCGAGATATTCTTACAAATATTGGATAGTTCCTTTGGATTTTCCTCCAACCTCTAAAGTATCTGTTTCACAATTTTAAACTAGCATTTTTATACTGCGTAAATATATTATTATGTAGTGAGTGAATAACAATTTTGACTTCGTTAAATATGAGCAAAGCACTGAATGAAGTCAGTGTTTACATTACGATGCAGAACATAAATAAATTACTTTTGGAAGCTCCAGATGGCTTCCAGTTCAGGCAGTTTTGTGATTGATTAATGTTGCAGGCGCAGCCAAAAGTCAACATACGTATAGAGTGAGTAAACTTGCTGTAAAAATTACACTATAAATCATAAATGTGAAGTTTGTACAACTACTAAATAGAACACGTTTACGGATTTTGTTTTAACGTGGTTTGTCAATGTTCTAGATTCAAAAATGTGTTCATTGGTACAAGTCTGAAAATATCTTTACTTCGTTCCCTACGGATATTTTATTGATTAAATAGAAGTTTGACATTTTTTATGTAATTCTAGCAAGTAATTAGTGGAAAAAAATGATTTTACGTTACTATTTGTTAAGAATAAAAACAAATGAATTACCCTCAAGTAAATTTTTGATTTATATTAAATGCATCTGTCTTACATTTCATTAACTACATTATTGGTCAATCTAAAGTTTGATTGATATATTTATGACAAATAAACTAATTTACTAATGGGGTCGAAATAATTACAGTTCTATCCATTATTATGCAATCTAATAACTGATTCATCCAAACATCAATTCTACGTCATTAGTATCAAATGCCTTGTACTTATAATGTCTTATTGAATAGATTAACAAATTTCAATAAAGAACAACTTCATCTGATCTATTTATTTATTAACGAGAACGTAACAGCAGTTTAAATAAAATTATTCAAATACTTATTGTACCAGGAATATCAGCACTAAGTTGTCTATTAATAAAATAAATATATATTCACATTGTTTGAAGTTCAATATAGTTAGTCAGTACGTATGTGCCTATTCGATATAATAAATATAAGTAAATAATAAACAAATACATATTTACCTGCGGAACTCACTATCTAGATAAGAGGTGTTTTCGAAAGTGATATGGATGAAATAATTTCCTAGATATTATTTTTTATCTAAAATACGCATGCCAAACAGTTCAATACATCCAGAAAAAATATTATAGGGATGTTTATTGCAAATATGGTTCAAAATTTAATATAATCATTAGAAATTCAATATAGTTATTTTGACTCTGAATAGTTATTCTTGCATTCGAGAATGAAAAAGAATTTCACAATTTAGTATCTAACAACATTTTTTCCAAAACTATCCCACAGTTCAAAAATTACTAAAAGCGTGACGTTTACAGTTAATTAATTTGTCATGTAACTGCGCATATTTTAATATCAAAGATTATTTGATGAGTCAGTAACGATAACGCAACAAACAAGCTTTAGTCAACAATCAACAATTCTATTGAGACAACAAGCATTTTTTTGAGTTGGTGGCAGTTTATTCAATTAATTAAATGTTATCATTGGAATTAAATAAAAACATTAAACATGTCACAAAGTGATGGAGATCTACCGCGTGAAGTGCCTGAAGCAGCAAAATGTGCAATTTCTTTCTGGACTTATTCCTAACAAATCGATCAGGCAAAAAATCTGTTTACAAAGACTTTTTGAAATGGTTGATTCTAAAAAATAAAAATAAGTGTGACATTGGCATTTTTTAATATAAACCCACAATGTTATGGTCTATATATTTAATGCTGAAGAGAACATTAAACGTCAAAGATAGATATCGAGGAATCTTTCAAATTATTATCGTATTTGAAAAATAAATGTGTCGTCCTAAAAAGTTAAAAGTTTTTACAAAAGCGGAGATTGAGTAATTCTTACAAGAGGTACCAGATGAAGGCTGAATGTGTAAATCAAGTTATTGGTATTAATAAAATTAGAAATACTCCAAGCGAAATTGCAACATATTTAAAATTACCGGAAGCAGAAACCTACACTGATCATTGCTTCCGAAGATCATCTGCTACACTGCTAGCTGATTCTAAAGTTGATTTTGCCAGTCTTACAAGACATTACAAGACATGACGGTTGCGGGGAGATGTATTCAGGAATCAATTGAGATGAAAATTGAAATTTCTGATAGTATCTTATCTACGCCCAAATCTGGTGCTTCTTTAATAATTACCCTGTGGTGCAATCAAAACACAGTTGCAGTGAGCGTGAGTTACATCCTGAATGTAAATAGACGTTTACGTTTTGTAGACAAAAAACTGTTGTTTGACACTCAGTAAATATCATGTAAAGGGGTAGCTATGGGAAAATTTATACCTCAATGGCATCGGCTGTTGGACTTTAAATGATTACATAAAAATTAAAACTTCTTTAATTTTGTACCGAATGGTTTTAAAATTATTTTTGATATATTCAACTGTGCGATGTTATTTTAAGCTAAAAAATAATCAAATGAAATTTTTCAAAGTTCTAAAATACTCAGTGACGTCGAAATTGTGAGATTCTTAGTACCTAATGATGTTTTCCTGTATCTCTGTCAGTAGTTAACATAATTGTACACAAAATCAGTGAATTTTTTATCATTATTTAGTTAAGTTAAACGAAACAAGATTTTCACCATTTTTCCAACAATTTCGGGGACACTCTGTATATTACTTATACCATCTCATTTTGATATAAATTGTTGACAATTGTTAATATTAGAACTTAAAAAAAACCTGTATAAGCAAATATTCGATATAAAACTATTTTTCTTTGGAAATAATATTCGCATCAAAACCACTATGTGGATTATTTCTAACAGTAATTTACGCAATCTGTCAGTTCTCAAGTAGGTATACACTTGTTAATATTAGAACTTAAAAAAAACTGTATAAGCAAATATTCGATATAAAACTGTCTCAAGTAGGTATATGTTGTACATACCAAATTTGAATGAATTAAGTGTCTTAAAAACACATGTAAAATAAATGAGAATAATTTTAAAAATTAATAAATAACAAAACGGTATAATTGCCTTTTGAACACCCGTATTAGTATAAACATCCAATATTTTCTTAATCCCTGTGTACCAAGATACTCTTGAAATTTCCAAAAGAAAACGTTAATGGCACTAAAATCGGTCTTGCAGGCCATTTACTTCAAACGCACAGAAATTTACACGAAAAAATTCAGAATTCAGTGGCCACTACTTACTCCTGACTCATATCCAACAGCTCATTCTCTCGAAACAGGATATCGTTGACCTTTGTGTTAAAATATGTTTCAATGGCCTCAGCTGATTCACGTAAGTGTTTTTATGAGTTCTGCCACTCCTAGCAATTTTGGTCTTCCCGTAGCGTTGTGCGAAGAAAAAAAAACTAATTAATCATATACAAATCGAACCGCAAAAAATAAATAGTCCTAATTATATTCGCTAATTAACAACCGTTTTATTGCTTCTATATTCAAATTAAGACACATAAGAACTGTACCAAATCGATGACAGCAACAGATGGAAAAAGAAGCAATGTACAGGGTGATCGTATAACGTCCCCACAGGTGTTACCTTAGAAGCTAAAGGATTTGTTTTAAATTGGTACTTGCCATAGATGGAAAACTGTAAAGTATTCTAGTTGGCATACATTTTTTTATATCTTCCATACTTGTAGGTCGAACGAGAGGTCGAACTGTTGTGGATATATCGTATAAATAATTAAATTTTACACAGTTGTTTGTTATTTCTCGACAAGAACAATGTTTAATAACATTTTTGATACATATTTTTCAAATAATTTTTCAGTGTGTTAAAAACTACTCGTATTAAAGGCAGTACCAAATTGTCCTAACTGGAAGTGAATAAAATTTTTATTCTTTGGACAAGGACCCCCCATCTACAATTTTTTTTGTTAATGTAATTATTTATTTTCCTAGCCAAAACACAAGTATTTATTTACCACCAAAACTATTTTAGTTTTTAACCCCTTAATATTTACTAGAAATGATTTTTCCAAATGTTGAACATCTTTTAGATCAAGTTTTGACTATTCTTCTTTACTTTAAATCTAACTCGGTTTTCAACTATGATTAATTACTCCACAATGAGGATGACTTAGTTCTATTTCATATCAATTTTCGCCAAATTTCGTTAAATACTTTGAAAATGCCATTCTGATGTCACGATAAGTTTGAAAAAGCATCGAACTTTTTATCAATGGTTCTCTGTTTTCCCATAAAATGAAAGCTAAGCGGAAAACAAAAAATTATACTAAAAAATAAACTGATTACTTTTCGGGCCACTCATAAAGTGAATTTTATTAGATTACTAATTTGAAAGTAGTAGTTTTATCAAAACAATTTAAAGGCATGATGACGCCACCAAATTATTGAAATCAAACAAATTTGACGGAGACTTGGATAGTTATTTAAGACGGACTTTATGCACAGATTTTTTTATTGAACTATGTTAGCAAAACATTTTCATTATATTAGTTACCCTACTTTTTGTTCAACAAACATTGTTTGGCAATAAGAATTTGTCATTTTGACGATTTCCATCTCTTTTTGGATATATAAAGTTCTTACGAACGGCTGAAGATAAATGGTAGCTCCAAAATATGTTCTTGAATAATTTATTCGGTGTTTTTTTTTATTAGATGTAAAAATGTTAGTACCATCAGTCAAATTTTCATGATATAAAAATATGTCGACTATGAGAACCTGGTGCTTGAATTTTACAAATTAAATTTTTTGCATTTGTTATAGATTGCTGTACGTAGTTGGTTGTAGTAAATTTTTTTTGTTTGTAGTTGCCCAAGGAAAGTTATGGGACCTTTAAATAACCCATCCACTGAATTTAATGGCACTCAAATCTGACTGTTTGAAAATTGTTTGTAGTTGATTAATTGAACAAATTACAGAGGAAATAAACACTACTAGGAAGGATTTTAGATACCTCTTGGATTAAATTAACAGTGCTTGGAGTACAGTGACCCCGCTTGAAGTTTCGAAAAAGTACACACGAAATAAAGGCTACTACAAAGAATTTTAAATTCAAGAAATTACATATGAAATAATCGTTACTACAAACGATTTTGTATCTACAACTTCGTTCACTGAAATTTCGAGAAAATATAGACAAAGTGTAGCTCTAACGTTTTCTCTTGCTATTACAAATGAAAATTTGCAAATTTGCTCACTACAATTAACTACAACCAAACCATCAGATTTGTGTCCCATTAAATTCGGTGGAAGGGTCTTTTATAGGTCCTATAATTATTTTTTATAACCAAAAATTAGTCAACAGTCGATTTCTTACGATGATAAAGCCAGCACGAAATATAGCAGAACAGAGCAATATTCTCCTTGATTAATTACTATTCTTTGCGGATGCACTTCGTTGGTTATGACGCTGTCAGAGATCCTGGGTTCTCAGAAGCAATCGTTCTTTTTTTATCGGGAATCATAGCGTCTATACTTCTCGGAGAGGAAACAATTGAAAGTCGTATTTAAATTATGTCTGATTATCGGATTAGATAGGGCTTCGACGTATATTTATATACCATTGCTGCTATATTGACAGGTTTATAAGCTGGCATGCCCATAGTAGTCGTAGTTAAGATATTTCTCGGTAAGCTGTCTACGCTGAGAGATATGTTTATTTAAGGAAATAAATATAGATTAATATACACTATTTCCTTGTACTCGACAGATAACAAGCTAATTTTAAGAATGTAACTAAAATTCTCATCCCATGAAGTCATACATTACATTATTTAATACCAAATATCTAGATATGCTAAACAAATAACAAATGACTTCATAGTCGTTAATTATCTATATAAAAATAATCTGCCCAAATTGTACTAATGAAAAACGAAACGTAACCTGACTGATATTGGAATAATTAAGTTATATCATTCTTATCAAATGGACCATGTTATTTTACATCGGAATGTCAAATTTTACATGAAAACGTGATTTTCAACACTTGAGAAGTGTGGTATATCTATAGAATTAATATTTACATAAGGAATAATTTGGATGATATTTATCTGGGAAATATTTTGGATGGGATCGATTTTAGTTGGGATGGATTTATGATGATTGAAGGGGATTTATTTATCTGGGATGGGATGGATTTACCTGGGAAACCCTTATCTGGGAAATACGCAAGAAAAAATTAGACACGTCAAATTCGCTTAAATAATACCACAGAATGTATATTTCTGCACCACTAATACAGGGTGATTCAGAACTTATCCGAAAAAAGATTTTTGAATGTGCAAATACAATTTTGTAAAAAAAATCTGTTCGAAAATGATTTAAAAATACACTGCTGCACGGCACTAGAAACTGGTCCATTGTAAAACCTGACCTTGCGCAAGGCAAAGCATGCAGTCGTAGACCGGCATAATGCCAAAGTGCAATTAAGAAATGAACGGACAAAAAAATTAAAAGAATTTCTTTCATAAGGAAAGAAATAAATAAAATTTTATAACACCTTTTTTATATTAGCAAATTTAACGGTTTTTACCGCTATTGTTATTATTAATTTAGTTCAAAATTTTATCGACCAACGTTTAAACACATTTGGGCCTGTCGTACCCAGTTTCTACGAACTAACACAAATGTTGTCTTGCTTCACCATAAATTAAAATCCATCAACTCTGAGTTGCTATACACGTAAGCCATTTTTGGCCCTTGGAAAAGTAATGCAATATCTACTAAAATCAAATTTTAGTATTCGGAATCGCCTGGGGCCACGTGGAGCGAGGGAGAGAGAGAGAGCGTAGTGCGTACAGCGCACAACGTGAATGATGCTAGAGACTACAGTAGCCCAGCGATGTAACGGTTTTAAATACTACAACTTCAATAATTTTTTTCTCGGGAATTATAAGGATTCGACAAAATGTTGTTTTACAATATTAACTCCATTTTCCATGTCGCATCTATTCTCAATTTTTTTCGGATAAGTTGTGAATCACCCTGTATAAATAACATTTTAAAGTAATTTTTAGTAATGTAAGTGTTCTTCCCAAAAGCAGATCCTTGTACGACGGATTTTACAAATAAGCTTTTTGTATATTACGAGTAAATAAAACTATAATCAATTGTTTATAGTTCCTAAAGGAAAAACATTATAATATTTAAAGTTATTTGCAACATAATAATAAACATCAGACATCTTCCAAAAGTAGTTCTTTCATAATAAATTGCAAAAGTTATAAAAAAACTTTAACAGAATATTGTAGTTGACATTTGAACTGTTCTTATTTAGTACTTTTAACTCTTAAAATTCCCGGAATTTCAACTGTTGTGGGTTTTTCATAACCACAAAACTGAAAAGGATTATTTTGTAACACCCGTTATGATGATTTATGTATTATGTACGTACTATTCTAAAACGCACTTCAAAAAAGGTAATTGTCAAACAAGGTTAGATTTAAAAAATAATAATTATTATAATTATTACTTTAGTCACTTTTTTTCTTTATACACGTCTGTAAATATTAATGTTTTAAGAACTAAAAGTAATCCGCAAAATGGTCTTTTACGGCAGCAAAAGCAAACATTTTACATTATAACATTATTTTGTATTTATTCTCCTGGAAACAACAATTTTAATAAAACAAATTTTTAATCCTTATCTTTGAGATGACTTT
The DNA here is from genome assembly GCF_000390285.2 of Anoplophora glabripennis. Lineage (NCBI taxonomy): Eukaryota > Metazoa > Arthropoda > Insecta > Coleoptera > Cerambycidae > Anoplophora > Anoplophora glabripennis. The sequence continues at coordinate 150,450 of NW_019416842.1, forward strand.
CCAAAACTCTGACCTGAGTATATACGTGTTAATTTTTACCTGAAATCGTACCAAAAGTTTGTTTACATAATTTTCAATGGCTTCAAAAAATTGGCTTTTATAAAAGACTACACAGTTTATTGTACCCTTTTGTTTCACGATTTTAGTTAAAGGATCTATCGATAAGAACATCAATTTTTATTTTAAAAGGTAAAGGTAAAAAAGGTAAAAAAATATTTATTGTGCATAGCAATGGCAATATACAACCTATACACAAAAAGACTAGACACTGATAACTGATAATTAGCCTACCCCTCAGAAAGTTAAGTAACTTACACATATTAAAAGCAATATGATTATAAAGAGTTATTAAAGCAGTGTAAAAAACAATATAACTTATAAATATATATACACTACACTCATACATGCTTGTGCAATACACATACAAATACGTAGTAAAGTCAGACACACACTCATACACACACGCATATTGTATTAATACAAGTCAAAAACTAAAAAAACTAAAACTAAAAAACAGCAACATTTGTGGAGTTATCGTTTTCCATGACCAACTCATGAATGCGTTTCTTAATAAGAGGTGCATTATGGAGTGTTAAGTCCTGAGGCACCAGCACATTATTTAATACCATAGTTGCTATTTATGCAATTAACACTATTTTCGGTAATAATTCATAACTCATAACTTCATGATGTTGTAGACTGCATAAGAATAGCGTCGATGACATTGTTTGATATTGGATCTTTAGGCTCTCTGCCCAAAAGTTCAGTCTCTAAGGTTGACATTTTCCTTACTGAGAAAAAAAATGGCATTTTAGCAACAAAAGTATTCACTTTTAATCCTAGCAGCTAAAGTTGACACTTTTAATCCTTAGAATACAAGTGTTAATCAAGTTTTAAATTATAAAAGTTTATTCAACAATATTTACAATAATTTTTGTTTATCCAAATTGATATTAAATATATAGTTTGAACAAATATTAAAATTAAATAAACCACTGAAACTGCCACTACCCTCATTCTTGAAGCAATTCTCAAAGCAGTCCAACACGTACATTTTCATTAATACTACTTTCAGATGTTGTGAAATCAGAATGACAGTGGTGCTTGGTTCATCATTACCACTATCAACTTTCAGTATTATTTTCGCAATATTTTCTTGATTCAAACATGAGTTCAGAAAATATATACTATTCCTCACGCTGCACCAAGCCGTGCGTATATTATAGGATGACTTTTTGCACCTGTATCTGAATTAACTGTTATTCAACAAATTTTGTGTTCAATTGGTTCTAATCTCGCATGAAACAAACAAGTTTGCCCTTATCATTACATGAGTTTATTGTAGGATTTATCCAAAATATTAATTAGTAAAAATTAATTAAGATGTTATCCCCAGTCCGGTTTTTCTCATCTGGGAGGCCCTAATCTATTTAATATAAAATATATCCCGCCTTTGTCTAAGGATGTTTCCGAGTTCAGAAACTTCATTACCAAAAACATTGGCTTTCCTTACACGTAACCGCTTCTGACAGCTCCCCAAAGATAGGCCTTAACTGAAAGTAACTATTTACTCATAAGATCCACTTTAATCTTCCTGTGAGACACATCTAGCCGGAGACATACGTTTCATAACATAAATTTGTTGTTTCTGCTAACTGGCATCAATATTGTATAAAATATTTCAATATAATGGAATAATACCTCGGATAATATATTTCGAATTTAGGGATCAATGATTTTTCTGCGAGAAGAAAACTGCATACAAACAGTTTTTTCTGCATTTAATATCAGTGCATTTTTATGACGCCAGTTAATAAATTCTGAAGATAATGTATTTAACTGATTTTTAAGCTCCACAAGACTATTTGCCGCCGCTGCAAAGGTGACATCATCTGCACATAATATTGTACATTCTGCATTAACATGCAATGGGAGATCATTCATAAATATCAGGAAAATAAGTGAGCCAAGTATTGAACTCTGAGGTACTCCCAATTCAATATCTTTTATAGGAGACATTTTATTATTTAATTTCACATATATTTTCCTATATTGCAGATATGATATTAACCATGCTAAGAAATTGTCACGAAAACCAACAGCAGACAATTTTTCTGCTAAGGTCCAAACAGTCAAAAGCTTTCGATAGATCGAAAAATAATGTTCCCACATATTTACCTTGGTGTAAGTGTTTATATATAAAATTGGTAAAATCAAAAGACGCAGTTTCAGTTGACTTATTCGGGCAGAAATCATTGTGACATTTTGATATTATGGTATATTTATGCATGTATAAGAGCATCCTATCATAACACTTTCTCTATAACTTTACTTAAAAGAGATGGGACAGTAATACCGCTATAATTTTCAATCGAGAAAGGATATTTTTTTTTGTAAATAGGAGTAACTACACCAATTTTTAGATTATCGCGAAATATTCCACATTGGACAGATAGATTTATAATATAAGATAATGTTGGAGCAATTTCATTTCGTACATTTTTAATAATCTTTGTAGGAATACAATCGACGCCTACAGAGTTTGTGTTTTTCAGTTTCTGTATTACATTTATAACTTCATCAACCTCAACGCTACAAAAAAAGAAAGTGGTACACGTGTTTAATGCTGTTAGTGTACAGTTTGTAGAAATAAATTTCCCAAAATGATTCCGTAAAGCCATTTTGGCTGTAGTGCTAAAATGATTTACAAATGCATAAGATATCAAATCGACGTTTTCAGTGAAAGATTAATTGAAAGTTTAATAGACTCGTTATTTTTTGCTTTACCTGTTTTTTCTTTTACTAAATTCCACACATATTTTTGTTTTTCATTACCTACTTTACGTTCAAGTTTGTTCTCATAAAAGGCTTTCTTTGCATTATTAATAACAATTTTATATTCATATTTTAAATTCTTATAATATATTTCTAGTTGGGGATTTTTAATTTTATACCAGTATAAATTCTTTAAGTCTCTGCCCATATTGATAACATTATTTGTTACCCATGACTTATTATCATGGTGGGTGATTAACTTTGTAAGTACGGGACAGTATAAATCTATAGCGTATGATACAATATTAAGAAATGCATTGAAGACAACATTGATATCATTGACACATTCATATACGGGTTGAAAAGATTCAGTATTAAAGAAATTTTGCAGCTTATATAAGTTATCTTCATTTGTGTTCCTGTAAGAAATCTTATGTGGAGAGTTTGCATTATTAGATCTATGTAACAATTTTCAGGTCACAATAATTGCAAAATGGTCACCGATATTAACGTTTTTTACAATTTCTTGATATATATCCTGGGAGATATTAATAAAAATATATATCTTTTTCTATTTATTTATTTAATGTATTTACTTATTGCATAGATCAACCAAGAGCTAAAGGTCAACCAGTTGCGAAGACAATACCATGGCATGAAATGTCACAAAGATAAAAAATACTACAAATAAAAAGTGTAAAACATACATTAATTTGAAATTTTAAACAGAACATTAAAACTAGTATATTTCTCTAGTATCTTTTTCGGAACAAGAAGAAATGTCTTTGTCATTCTGTACGTTGTTGTAATTAGGTCACATAGGAAAAATTGAAGGCGATTTTAATAAATTTCTAAGCTATTGTTTTGATTCTCTGGATAACACAGCCACACAAAAAAAATGTTTTTCGAGTCTGAAGGTCAGATTATGTGTACCATATGTTTTCGGGATTGGTGAATTCGAATCCGTGATCCATTTAACCACATCACGTCAGTTTTTACCGATAACCCCGCGCACGCGCAATAATCCCATAATCCTATGCATTCTACCTCAAACCTCCTAACTCCATAACCGTATAATCACAACCCCATAACCACGTTATTCAGTAGTTTGACTTGATCTCTCACCACGGGATATATCAAGGCTCTATAAACAAAATATATTTAACTCTATAATCCCCCAACCCTACCTCATAAACCTATAACTCTATAACCCTATAACCCCATAACTCCAATAACGACATTACGCTTCATTCGGCATGATATTTTTTAAATTGACGGAGAATCTAATGGAGATGATGATGCTGGGAACCAATAACGATATACATAGATTGCATCAAACAATCGAACTACTGCGTAACTTATGTGAGTTATGGAGTCAAGGGTTTATAGGGCTATGGGTTAAGGGGTTGGGGATTATAGGGTTAAATATATTCGGTTCATAGATCCCTAATATCTCCTGCGCTGAGAGAGCAAGTTAAACTACTGAGTAACGTAGTTATTGCAGTTATCGGTTATGGGGTTATGGGAATATATGGTTATAGGGTTGAGGTTGAATGTATAGGATTATGGGGTTATTGTGGGTGCACAACTCCCTTTACAGGACCGTTGTGTGTAATAGGACTTGACAGCTTGGGTTATGAGGTAGTATGGGGTTATCGGTAAAACTTGACGTGATGGGGTTAAATGGATCACGGATTCGGATTCAGCGACCCCGAAAACATATAGTCAAATATAACACAGTTTGACTATCCTCTAAGCAAATAATTTTTAAGTGTCCCTTTAAAATGGTAGCTACCATCTAGTTTATAAGTAACAAATTTTAGAAATCTTCTCTGCTCGTGCACTGCATGTACATTCTATGCACTAATTATAGCTGTTATATCCTGCATAACAAACAAATTAAATTAGCATATTCGATTTATAAATAAACTTAAGTAGATAGATAGGTCTGAAAGAGATAGATTTCGACTTTATAAAAGTGCCAGAAGGAGTAAGTACAAAAAGCTCTTCTGTGAAGCTTCGCGAATGGCAAATAGGCTCATCACTTATGTTGAGCAAATGTTAATTTATGATCGCACTCAGATCCCAAAAGTATTCAGGCCGAGTAAGAGTCAATCCATTTAGTTCATAATCAAATTCAAAGGCACGAATTCTACGATAATGGGAAACAGTATGACACATCAATATTTAGCAGAAGTTTGTTTATGAAACAACAGACATGGATTATATTCAAGTTATTCTAAATTCGGAAACAATCCTTTGTAGAATCTATTCGCCAGTGGACCGCAATGTCATCAGAAAAATTATGAATAGAAGGGAACCCAGTAGTGAGCCCAGAGGCATACCTTTACTTCCTAGATGTTTAGATTAGCATAACAAGTGAGCTAAAATTATATTAGTTTTGTTCTACCATTGATGAAACGTTTGTGAATATGCAATGTCCTAATGTTGCTGTCTTTATCAAGGGTTTCATGCGACCCTTTCTAATTCGTCCTTGGTCTATTCATATGTGTCTCAATAACGTAGTTAGCTAATTCATCACATCATAGTAACTTCCTGGCCTTACCGGAGCATCCAAACAACCTAGATTTGCTCTGATATAAATCAATTGCCTTTAACGCTACCTGACTGGATATACGAGTACTGTTGTTTTCCTTCCAAAACATTCTCGTTTGTTAATTTTCAGTTAATTTTAATATCTGATAATTACCTTAATTACGACAGAAAATAAAAACTAAAATTATGATTGACACCATATTATATTTGTCTTCATGTCAACATTAAAGGTAGGTTTGATTGTCATAATATTAATCTTCTGGTGTCCTCAGAGATATGTATCTTGCAACTCTATGTAATACATGTAAATTATACAAACGCTTTTTCATAACCTGTATATTGCTTTACTACCTTTCTTACGCTTACCTAGTTACCACATTTTAAGTTTTGCTTACAGGACTTAATGAAATAGGATTTTATCTTTCATTTTTTCTCCTTGTATTCTGTTGAAACATATCGTTTTCTGTCTGTACATTTATGTCGCCGCGTCCCAAGGCAACCGTAAAACAGACTCCCTATTCACGTGGCTCATCTCACGGTTTCCGAAAGATATGGTCTAGCTAGAACTGATTATTTGCTCGTAAAATCAATTCTAATCTTCGTCTAGGACACGTCTATTTTGAGACGTTGTCACTCATTTCATTACACTAATTATTATTTGATATAGAATCAGTCGATTTACGAAATCAATTAGATGATGTTCCATTTGAAGCTTCCAAAATACTCGTATTATTCATAGCATGATTTTTTTAAACCATCACTTATTTCAGTTTGTTTTCGATTAAAACATACTATAATATTATTATTAAATGTTGTTGAGACACTAAAATTACGTATTTAAAATTTTTTGCTTTGTAAACAAAACAACAATATTTGATTAAGAGCTTTATCAATATTGTCTTTTTCCATATTAGTTTAAAAATTTCACCTAAAATATATATTTAAATATTTTTTTTTCATTTTTATTGCTCAAAAATTATTATTAATAAATTTCTTGCTAACATACCAACACATTACAAACTACTTTAGATATAATATGTTAATACCATAAAAATTATTGGGATGGTATTTTCATGCTTGACATACGTAGAATATTTCATATTTTCTCATTTGTTGGGTTGACAGCTAATGGAGGCATTTCGCTGGTCACATTTAACAAAAGATCTTTTTACAAAATGACAATAGAAAAATACAATAATTTTCTTGATTGTTTGGGCGTTTTAGGTTCCTACAAAAATGTTTTTATATAAAACAGTTGTTCTACCACATTCTTTCATATCAAAAAATTTTAATGTTGTTTTAAGTGCTATTAAAAAATTCTGATTCTGTTTTTTATATAAATTTTAAAAAATATTTGTTATTTAAATTGTTTTTATAACACAACACTATGTAATTTGAACAATTCTTTAATCTTTGTAGAGGTTTCTAATTAATATGAAATAATAAATTGTTGATAAAACTCCTGCCTAAGTGAGAAATGTCGATAAGGAAGTTATTTATGAAGAACTATGGCCCTAAGAAGCCCAAGTATAAGTAAAATGTAACATTTAATTATTGGTTCAATTTTTTATAGATTAACATATGTATCTACTATAATAACACTAGAAATTTACTGCTTTGTTACGAGTTACTTTATCCAATTTATTGTGTGAATACCCATAACCCTCAAAATGTTTTAAACATTTGTATTTAGTGTTTAAGAAACATTTATTTATCTCTGAAGATGAACATCATCTTTACTGATGTTTTTCTTGATTTATAATTTTCGTATTTAACATCAAGTTTTTAGAATGTAGGGTCTAATGTCTCATTTTCAAGTGATATTTTATTTAGGTTTTCTATATAATGTGATATCAATATCCAAAAAGTATACCAAACATAGTACTGATATTTCAACTCATTTAGAAAATATTTAGCGACATGTTCGTGCGTAGGTAGTCAGAACCCCTATCAGTACTAAACTGACTCAAAAATACCTTGTAGAAATTTAGTAGTCGAATTAAGCAACACCCTGTATAGTATTGGTACAGCATACTCAAAAATGGTCCTGATTACAATCAAATCTTTTTCCCAATTGTTGTTGTTAGTATCTAGTTAAAGAGTGACCGCAAAAAAAAAACATTTTTCCACCTGATACTTTGACAGAGGCGACAGGGAAAATCCTAAAAATATTCTGAAAATATCCAAATACTTGTCATGAAAAATGAAAATGAGAATCACTTTCAGTTTTTCGAAAATGTTGAAAATCACCTTTATTTAGGGGTTGAAAAGACAAAAAAAGTGAACAAATTAACCAACAGTTGTAAAACCCCAAATATTTCTATATTGTTATCAAAATAATATTATGAACGTGAAAATATCTAATTTCGTATTTGATACGGTCTTGTCCGGATTGAAAATCAACCCATAATATCCCTATAAGGGAGAAATCATCCCCTAAACGCCTAAAAATGCAAAAAGTATATTAAAAGTTACAATCTTTTTTCTTTTTCTTTTATACGTATATGGTTGAACTTAGGGGTGGTTTTACCCTCATTTAGGGGTATTTTTCTTCGGATCTAGTGATTGTGGGTTATTAACGGTCAATTATCACGTATAAAAGAAAATGAAAAAAATTGTAACTTTTAATATATTTTTGCATTTTTAGGAGTTTAGGGGATGATTTCACCCCTTTAGGGATATTAAAGGTTGATTTTCAATCCGGACAAGACCGTATCAAATACGAAATTAGATATTTTCACGTTCATAATATTATTTTGATAACAACATAGATATATTTGGGGTTTTACAACTGTTGATGATTCTTAATTTGTTCACTTTGTTTTGTCTTTTCAACCCCTAAATAAAACTGACAAAAAAAAGAAAAACTGAAAGTGATGCTCATTTTCATTTTTCATGACGAGTTCTTGGATATTTTTAGAATATTTTTAGGATTTCTCCTGTTGCCTCTGTCAAAGTCCCAAAAACAGGCGGATTTTGCGGTCACTCTTTGAAACAGTAGAACGGTATAATAGGTGTCCGAAAGCGAAAGGGTTTCTAGTATAACTTCCTTGAAAAAAAATAAACCGATTTAGACCAAATTGCTTTAATACAATTTTACATTCTTAAAAAGGTAAGGAATGAAAAAACAAAAGATTATTTCTGGTATTCCTAGGATCTCTACAGTTTACGTAAAAAATAAACCTATCATATTCGGCTACCCCAAAAAACCTTCCCTTACAAAATTTCATTAAAATATATTAAAAGTGAATTGTACTAATATAACTTGATGTGAATTAGTTTATTTCCTTCCAGACACCCTGTATATAACCTACAATAGTTAACATCCTAATTGTTTTTAGCGACTGAAATTCTCCAACATTTAGAGCTTGGGCTACCTTTGCATTTGCTTCTATTTTGTATTAATGATTCGACATAATTTTATTTTTACGTTTATATTTTAAATAAAAAATATTTTGTAAAAACTGTTTTATTCAAGAAGTATTTTTATTGTTCTTAAATTAGAAAACAAAACATTTTTTGGTCACAACCGCAACAACTGGTTTGTGTCACTAATACAAATCATATATTTATTATTGGGAAGTCCTGTGGAGAAAAACTGCGATTTATCTTGACAGAACACATTTTTTAACGTACTTTTTTCTGACCGACGATATTGGTCTAGTTCAATTCGAATAAATTGATTGATTGGCACTGAAACACTACTGTGAGTCACATCTCCATGTGAATCGATTAATTTAATCGAATGTTTCTTATATTGTGATTCATTTGCGTAATTTTATTACAACGCTATAAAAAAACAGTACAGAACAGTACTTAAAAAACAGAACCAAGTACTATACGTGGTATTCCAGAAATAAACGAGGTGTTTACAAACTTGGAGAGGATTATTTAATAAGTAAATAAGACAAATACGTTAATAATAATAATTTTTATTAATCAAAATTAAGTCTATTATTAAAATATAAAAAAGGAAGGAAAAAATATAGGAAAAAAATATATAAACAACACAAATATAATAACAAACTCAAAATTGGATGCTCAATCCAAAAATGAAGAAAAAAGTAAGGGTTGCCTTTTAAAAAATTGCATGTTTACATCATCAGGCCGCAATTTTGGCCTACATCTAAAGAAAGCTAACTAAATTTACTAATCGACGTGTTTTTGCATATTTTTTAAAAACGTTATTTAAAAGATACGGATTTTATGCGGAACTTTATACTCACGCGGTTTACAGGCTGTCTATCTTTATATGTTTTTGTTACATTTTTTTAGGCTTTTTATGCTCTTAACAACAAATTTCCAGATCCATGACCAACTTTATGAGTAACCATAAAAAACCGGAAAAGTATCGAAAGTTTAGTGCCGTCTAACTTTTTTATTTTAAGAGATAGAGAAAACTTACTTTAATAAAGTTTCATGGCAAAATTGATACCTTTCGCCTGGTGGAAATAGGTTTTTGAAGTATCATATATAAATACTACAAACCTACAAAAAATTTAATACATATAATGTACTTCTTTTAAGCAAAATACAAATTTTCTTTTTAGATTATTATAATATTGGTTTTTATTTTAGAGAAAACTGAGCCTTCAATATTGTTCATGCACAGACAAAGCAGCTTACGCTATGAAAACAAATCTGTTACCATAGTAATATCCTCATTTAACAAATTGTTTATTGTTGTCATAGTTGATACATAACTATTGGTTTGAATATTGTTGACTGTGGTAATGATATTTTCAAATATTGAAAAGTCTAATATGTTTGTATTGTACTATCAATGCAATTTCAATTCTATTCAAGCACTTGCAGAATATAGAAAATATTAGCTGATATGGATCTCTTAATAAGGACAGAGCAATAAAATCAGCTGTTAATAAAATAGGTAATGTTAATAGAATTTTAAACTATGTAAATAGGAAAAAATAGCAAAACAGTGAGAGATTGAAATAAATAAGGATAGTGCAAGAAGGATGTTACGAAAGATGGTTTCAAATGTTATAAGGTGAAAAAAGTGCATCACTTGAGGGAGGAAGATAAACCGAGGATATTAGGTGGTGACAAGAGAAAAAGATCCTTTTATATCCAGAAGAATTCTCTGGTCAGATGCATCTAACTTTTGTGGAAATGGATTTTTTAATAGAAACTCATAGGACCTTACTTGGTAAACTGATAAATTCATATTATATTCATTATAGAAGTATATTCATTAAATTTCTTGTCGTGTTTAAAACAATTTCTTCATTAACCTACATTTTTGATACCAAAATTATAAAACATGTAATAAATATTATATATAATATAAAGAGAAAGCAAGCAATTTTTTGTGGCCATAGCCTCCTTCGAAGACATTTTTTTCTGCGTAGAGAGCGCAGCAAATTACATAGAATACTTCAAAAATCTATTTACACCAGGTGAAAGGTATCAATTTTTCCATTAAATTCTATTGAAGTACCTAGGTGTTCTCTATCTCTTAAAATAAAAACGTTAGACGGCCCTAAACTTTCGATACTTTTCCGTTTTTTTTATGATTACTCATAAAGCTGTCCATCGATCTTAAATTTGTTTTTACGAGCATCAAGGCCTCAAAAAATGCAACAAAAACATTCAAAGATTTTTGACGTACATCGCGTATTAAGCAAGATTCATAGGAGTGGTGCTTTTATAGTAGACAGCCTGTATACGTGTGTGTTAATCAGTAAAATAGCAATAAATTAATGGACAAGATAATGCCGTCATGGTATTATCAGCGGTTTCGTAAAGCTTCTGACTGCCTATCTTAATGTAAAATATATATTAAATTTTCAAATAATGTCGAATTTTTGCAACTCAATATACCTATTTATTCTTAATATGCTTTCTCTAAATAATTAACCTATGTACTATGGTCCCAATGCAGCACAGACGTGTAAAAATACGTCACTCATGTCCTGTGTGGTGAACTGAAACACAGTAAAAATTTATTAAATATTAAATAAAGTTATTTTTACAGTATACCGAATGTATCCCTTTTCTCAATGAAGTTTTTCAAGGCGAACGGAAAAATACAATGAACAAAAAATCAGCTCCTTCACAAAAGTAATTTATGATTTTCGAGTTTAATAATCTTGTCTGATGCTGTTAATGAAATCTTCAAAGTAAGCCTCGATAATCCCCCGACTAATTCCTTACTCATCGGAATTTTTTTTATCATATTAGTGCCGGATATGGTATTATATTTCACTGTACTTGACTGTCTTAAGTAAATATTGATTGCTTGTGTCCCCAACAGGCTCACATAATTAAATCTCTGAGGTACTAGGGTATTTTCATTACAAATCTAAGTACACACACTATAAAATGTGTGTTTACATTAATAATTACATTTTAAATAATAATATCTAAATATAAATTTAAGAAAATCCCGTTTAAAACGATCTGCTAAATACATGACAGTCGTGTTAGGTTCGAAAGTTGTTGTTAGATGATGAGTAGTTATTTTAACATCCTTTTCACTTCGAGAATAATATGATCTTTTAACTGGAATGATAACATAATTATTATAATATGCCTCCTTCTCACAATCATAAATCTAATTTCTTGGTTACTACTTTTTAGTTAAATGTCATAAAATTAATTTTACGTGACCTTTACGTTTTCCAAGAAAGCTAAAACAATGTAAGTTGCGGTTGAAAAAGCCAGAAAATATATGAAGATATTTTCTTAAGATGATAATGTTTATAGAAGGTTATCATTTCAAGTAAATTTGTGTAACAACAATATTTGTAGAAATTTCATATGAATCAAAAAGTAAATATTATCTGAAGAATTAAAGAGACAAAAAAATACTTAAATAAAGTCAATGTTATTACTTGAGGGATGGTTCTTTGAGTACGACATACCTACAAAATCCAATGTTTTATTGACAGTTTTGCAACATTTCCGCCACTGGTTGATATATGTATTTACATACCAATTTAGTGAATTTTTAATGTTAGATGAAATTTCGAGATTTTCTTCATATACAGGGTTATAAGTGTTTAACGGGAGACTACAGGGATAACGTAAACTATTAAAGATATAAGATAGGTCAAAAGTCCCGCAATATTTTGCAGAATTTTCTCCTGAAGTCGGACCTAACAAATATAATGAAAATATTGTTAAACATGTTTTTTATTTTTCATTATGGGGCGGTTAGAAGGTAAGAAAAACACACTCGAAGTTATTTTCTATACAGGGTGTTTGTAAATAAGTACGAAATATTTAGGGGGTGGTTGCCGAAGTTATTTTGTGAAAAAAAGTTCATACAAATGCACATCGAAATCTGCTTCATTTCCGAGATATAGTGATTAATTTTTAATTTTTTATTTATTTTTATTAATTATTTCAAAGTTTTAAAGATATTGATTCGAAATTTGAAAAATGCTTTGGAGGGATAAATGTGCATTTTTTGGGGGGTGATCCGAATATTTCTACATGCACCAGCTTGTTTAATAACAAAATGATACGCCACTTACTTTTTCCCGTTTTCATATTTTTTTAGAAATCTGCCATCAATTCTGAATGAAATTGGTCTCTTCAATTTATTTTTCGTAGGATGCAGCGTTTTTTGAGGAAAAAATAAAACATATTTTTATAGGTTTTGTTAATCTTTTATCTTTAAAGGTCTCTGTTAATAAAGCGTTAATGGTCAAAGTAAAAATGCAATTCAACATTGAAAATAAAAAGTTGATATGAATGTGGGTAAAAAATTCTTCGATTTCGAATCTGTTAATTTTTTTCTCTTGAAGATTTCAAAAAGTCATTAGACCACGTGCCTCATTACAACCAGAAAAGAACTAAGGCTCTCGGGCATCAATCAAGTCAACTGGCGAACGTGTCCCTGAAAAGGATGGACAACGCTTGACCACAGGTTCCTTGGATCAAAACAAGACTATTTAGCCTAACTTACCTATATACAAAAGTGCACGCCTACTGAGATATATCCTTCTAAATATAGAACAGATAACCTAGTTTTTTTCAAATAATTTGAATTTCTTAGAAACAAATTTGGTACACATATTTTTTTATATAACGACAATGTATATATAGAATTTGGTGAGAATACATGTACAGGATGTTCTCTTTCCAGGGCCTGTGCGCCACTTGCTATCCCGTAACTTTTTTGTATGTACGCCAATGACGACAGTATTTATATTTTTAAAAATAAGCACTATTCTAGAAGATTTTTTGCCTTTTACAAAATTTTGATATCGTTTATGGATTTCGAGTAAAATTTGCTATTTTTACACATTACCTAAATAATATAAAATCACTTTAAGATAAATAGAACATTACGAGGTGCCATATAACAGAGAAACAAATTCATAACAATAATTAAAAGGTTCTGTGTCAAGCTAGCTGTGATTTAATTTTGGCTTACTTTGGTTTTTATTGCAATTTATACTTTTGCTGAACAAACTGATATGTTAGTAGTTAGGGTTATTGTGAAGGAAATTGTTGTGCTATTGTTCGAACATATGCTGAAAAATCGAAGAACTCCAAATCACAAAATATTTGCTAATGCGGAGAGACGCCTTCGGGAAACAGGACGTTTTTTACCTGTAACATTAAATCGTGGATAATGTACGGCCGGAATTATTCAGCTGGAGGAACAAATTTTGGAAAGGGTCGAAGAAATTCCTCAAGTAAATAAAAGGCGTTTATTGGCAGAGGTTGGCTTTCAAAAAGTTCCTTTAATAAAGTATTAAAAGACCAGTTATTACAGGTTACACGTATTACAGGGTACAGGTAGGTATTACAGGTTATTAAAGATCTAACAAGTAGATAGGTAGAGGAAATAATGCCCCTTTAAAATGGCCACCTCGATCCCCGGACCTAAACCCATGTAATTATTTCATTTGGGGAGCGTTGAGGACCACAGTTTAAAATAACTTTTCAGTAAATACAGAAAACGAATATGGGAAAGAATACAACATGAAATTAATGTTATGAGAGGTAATGCAGTAAATGCTCAAGTAACTTTGAGCATTTACTGTAATATTATTTTAATGTGATTACAAATATCAATTTATTTAAAATGTTAATGTTGACTTTCTTACATTATTAGTTGATATTGTTTATTTAAAATATTAGTGTTGATTTTTATTTTATTGATTGATAAAACTAATACCAAAAATGTGTAGTTATTTTTTTAATGTGACTTTTTTCATTATTATTCCCTGCTTTGAGGCTGCAGTTATAAATTATTTTTTATAAATCGGAATTTTTGCCTATATTTAATATATAAAAAATGTAAATTTTACTCGAAATCCATAAACGATATCGAAATTTTGTAAGGGCAAAAAATCTTCTAAAATAGTGCTTATTTTTAAAATATAAATTCTGTCGTCATTGGCATACACACAAAAAAGTTAAGGGAAAGTCAGTGGCGCACAGGCACTAGAAATAGAACATCCTGTATATGTATTCTCTCCAAATTCTATATTTACCTTATATAAAAAAATAAGTGTACCAAATTTGAAGTTTCTAAGAAAAATATTTTTCAAATTATTTGAAAAAATAGGTTATCTATTCTATATTTAGAAGGCTATATCTCAGTAGGCGTGAACTTTTGTATAAAGGTAAGTTAGGCTAAATAGTCTTATTTTCATCCAAGGAACCTGTGGTCAAGCGTTGTCCATCCTTTTCAGGGACACCCTGTATATATTTTTATTGCTTAAATTAAAATAATAAAGAATAGAAAAGAATTTTATTATTATATTTGTAATCGGATCAAAGGCTTGTTTACGCTACGAGAGCTCGAGATATACTGTGAATAATAGATGTAATGTTTTTAGGACGTAGAATAATTTAGACGACGGTCGGAATTATGTTTCTGCGCATATGAAGGTCAAAGCACATAAGATTTTGAAACAACTCTACTTCTCGAGGGCGCCCACAGTCAGCAGTTCGTTTCATAAATGTACAATTTTCGCGTAAACGTTGATGAAAGGGAGCTAATATTATGTGATGAGGAATCCTACGTTCTGGATACAACTCAGCACACAGTTGCCGAGATTGCAGAGCATTTCCATTACTTCGACCGTAGGCCAATTTTTTTTTATTAAAGAAGATTGTGGCATTCTCGCACGAACGCCACTGGTCCAAGTAGAAATATTCGGATCACCCAAAAAAATGCACATTTATCCCTCCAAAGCGTTTTTCAAATTTAGAGTTAATTTCTTTAAAACTCTTTAAAATAATTAATAAAAATAAATAAAAAAATAAAATTTAAACACTGTTTCTCGGAACCGAAGCATATTTCGATCTACGTTTGTATGAACTTATTGTCGCAAAATAATTTTGGTAACCATTCCCTAAAATATTTCGCACTTATTTACAAACACCTTGTATATTCTAGTAATAGATATATACCTACCGACCAAGAAACCTCTACCCCAAATAAATGTAATGTTTGTTTCATGGTACAATATTGAGAGGCGTTGACTTTTGGTTATTAGTAAATTGGCCTTGATTGACTTATTTTGAATCAAGGCATCTCTGGTACTACGTTATATGGGGTCATTCACATAACATTACAGCAAAAATTTCTTATGTTGAAAAACTGTTCTCAAGAATCTCCATCGACAGGGACTTACTGCGTAAATTAATGTACATGAAACATTCACGGACACATTGATTTAAAACTTACTTAATTAGGCTTATAACACTAGAATTTTGTATAGATAAGTAGGTTTACTTTGTTTGAAATTGATTATCTATATTTAACCTTGAACTGACCTTAACCCAAACCTGATCGGGTCAAATGAACACCAGATTCGGATTCAGCGACCCCAAACATGTCTTATCTTTCGGACCCCCCACTTTTTTTCTTTGTGTTGTGTTATTTATCACTAGGCGATTTATGGTTATTGGGGGTATAACTAAATATTAGTCTGAAGGGTTCAGATATCTGTTGAATATCTACATTTCCAGTATCGAAGGACATTGTTTCAGTTCATTTGGTAAGAATTTTTGGAACAATATTTTGAATTTATTTGAATTTTCTTAATACGACAAAATTTATCATTTAACAAAATAAAATATTGAGTATGTATGCAAGATATTTATGTCCTACGCCCACTTTGAGAAAAATCTAGAATTAAGCAAAATGTTAAAATCGGTAAATTATAATTGTAAGCTTTTCTTATTCCATATAACATTTTGTGGTATCGCATACAGAAAAAATACCTTACTGCTGAAAAAATAAAGGTTTTCTAAATTGTCAAGACTTTACAAATTTAAAATTATGGCATATTTTGTTACATAAACAAGAAGAAAATATTATTTGCCTCTTACAAAAGTCGTTTCGTCTTTCCAGAGACACGCTATATATACAAAATAAATATCAGCTTCGGATCAAATCTGGACACCTTGAAAAGTAATTCTTTAACCTTCGTAAAAATTCAAAGAACAACTCCCTACATTTATTGTTTTTATTGTGTTTTATAGGTAGTAACAAACTTTTCAAAATGCATATAGTCCCCTCAACTTGACCTCTTCCTCGTCAACCGCATCTTAATAGGTATTAATTAAAACGGTACATTAAAGAAACCTTTACACTCGCTCCTTTGAGCAGCTAACGAGTTAAGATCCTACTGTAAAATGTTTATGGACGCCCACACTTCGTAATTAATACGTACAACAGCATCCAGTAATATTCTAATTTATTTTGACAGTTTGACGAGGTTCGGCGCGGTATTAAACCGAGACTTGGCCAACTGCGACCCGAGTGAGCCCAAGCTTAAGAGAAAGTGACGAGAGGATACCCATCCATCGGCAGCATCTATTGATAACCGTGGGTGGATAGGACTTGTGCGGTGGGTTAGTGGATAAGAAAGTTTACGGGCCCCCCTCGAAATGGGGCCTCCTTGGACGCTTTTTTTGTTTAGCCTGTCGGTGGCGGTAAACTTAGGGGATGTTGCAACAAAATATAGGGGTGAGTATTTTCTTTAATTTTATTTACCTTTAAATTTAGTGTTTTGTGTAATTTTGTCTTTTATAAATGGTGAGAAATTTGAAATACTCTCAGAAAATTACAACAAAATTATTTATGGTGTAAAAATCATATCCTCAAAAGCTGCAACAATTAGTTGGTTTGCAAGTTTTCAGCATAAACTTTTCTGCTATTTCGAGATTTCAGTTTAATTTTAAATCATCCTCAGACTATGAAAGATGAATAGAAAAATGTGTGCATTCTTTTGTTTTGCTTTTGTTTGTTTTGAATTATCTTGTGTGTATGTAATATATGATAAAGTAAAATATCCATTATTTTAGATAATATCGAATACATTTTTTCTTATTACTTTAAATAAATATCTCAGCGTCAGATAGATTACCATAGTATCCCAAGAAACTGTTAAATACATGTTATAGACATCTAAAACTGTTTAATCCCGTCCATTTTCAGATCATCTGAAATATACTCGTTGTAAAAGTTACTTCTAATATTTGTCTAAACTATCCTACCATAGTTTACAGTTCATCATCATTAGGACAATGTTTTCACAAATGTAACCAATAGGTACAAATTTTGTACTGACAGTATTAAATTAACATTTTTCTCGTCTACATAAAATTATGCTAATACAAAATTACGAATATTATTTAAACGTTATATATCAATTTGTGGTATTACTTATATATTTTACATTTATTGTAAAAAAAAACAGCCTGTACAAAGAATCTCTGTATCTAAAATTCTAACGAACATTGAGATGTCGATAAATTATTCGAAGACAAAAGTGTAAATGTTTTACTTACTTCAGTTTTTTATTTGGGATACAACGTCCAGTATTGTTATTATCTGTGGTGAAATATTACTCCACTCGAATTAGAGTTTGAACGTGAAAAAATTAGTAGTAGACATTTTATTATACTTTATGACGGGAGAGGTTATGTAGAATAATAATATCAAAAAAGTAACTCGAAAGAAGTGATGCTAAGCTCGTAAGTTGCCAATAAGAGGCAAATTTACGTGTTTTTTCGCTCTTTTAAATACCCACGGAAATCTAAACGACTTATCGGAAATTTAGTCATTTCATGTTGTACACAATTAAATTACCTACAATATCTAAAGTCATATTTCACCAATTTGTTAACTATAAAATAAAGGTTGAACGCGGAAAAACCAATTTTCGAAAATTGCTCATTATTATTGCAAAAACCGATGGATGTTGATGAAATTTATGGAAAAGACAGTCAATCCAAAGACCAACATGTGTGCCAGAGGCCAATTCGATTGACCGTGAAACTGTGATCTAGATATTTGTTAATTATTTTCGTTCGTTTTTTGCAACTAATTGTTGAATTACTAAATAATTTATAGAAGTTAATATCGTAGATATAGGTTCTAATTAATCCAAAGAAATGTATCGTAAAAATAGGTCGTGCAAAACAGCGGTTTAAACAAATTGTTCCAGGGCAGGCTCTGAAATTCACTCTTTTTGCATTAAATAGGGCTTATTTTTGCGGTATATTAAAAAAAATATAAATCACCTACGCCTCTTTGTTTCCAAGATAGCTTTTAGGTAGGTAATTTAATTGCCTACAACATAAATAACTAATATTTCGATAGGTCGTCTGTATTTTCGTGGACAATAAAAAAAAATACAAAGGTACGTAAATTTGCTACTTGAACTATGTTCAATTGTAAATAAAAAAGGTGTACTTGTTACAAATCGATAAACCCTTAAAGTCAAGAATGAAAATATACAAAAATTGTCTTATGTATATTATTACCCTGCTTATAGATATGGAGATTATGCTACAAAATAATAAATATTTGTAAAATGAAAAACAGAAGAGTTAATGCATTACGCCTAACGAATTCGTTAAAGATGTTGCTATTTTTAGAATATTTTGGTACATGGCTGGGACAAATCCATCAGCAATGGTTATACACTTATTGGGTATATATTTAGAAAACATTTAATTTACTAAAGTGGCATAGAATTGCAATTATTTTCACTGCAATAATTTTCGACCACATTGTAAACTCTAAATTTAAAGGTCATGTATGATTTAGATCCATCAGTGATGGACCTTACTGCGTATTTATGCATCAGGGCAATATTTGATTATCTTTAATTACAAATAAATTGAGATTATTACTGTTTTATTAAGTCAAACGACTTCGCTAATATATGAAGTGATATATTTGTTAATGAAATGCATGTGGTTTTACGTTGATTAATGAAGTTTTTACACTCAACAAGCTAGAGGATGTTATTGTTATCGTCGCGACACGTTACATTTATTTTGACGTTTAGAATCCATTGCTGGAGTTTGGTGCGATTCTCCCGACTCACTATAGTTAGTTAGTAATCCTAGGATTAGCTGTCGTTAATACTTGATACCTATACAACTATCCTTAAGACATGCTATTGAATTTTTTGTTTGTAAGCTGGAACAAAATACACGCAAGTCGATAAAGTTCTTTATGGACAACAGTTACTTTAGCTAGTGAAGGTGCTGTCTTGATCTTTATTGAACCACAACTAGCTCTTGCTGTAGCTTCTGCTGCTGATAAAACAACCTTCC
The DNA here is from genome assembly GCF_000390285.2 of Anoplophora glabripennis. NCBI lineage: Eukaryota > Metazoa > Arthropoda > Insecta > Coleoptera > Cerambycidae > Anoplophora > Anoplophora glabripennis. The sequence continues at coordinate 170,346 of NW_019416842.1, forward strand.
TGTCTTGGGAGAGAGGAAAAACACTGTATTGGCAAGAGTTGCCTAGATGAGCTTATTGAATACAAATTCGCTTCTCACTACAGGATTTCGGATACGGTAAGATGTTGCATAATCAGGGGACCAATATTATGCCTTTAAAAAATCATGGCTAACATGATTAGTTTTCGAAGTATTTGAAAAAAAAAACGAAATTTTGAAAATCCGTTTTTGTTTCATTTCAGCCTTATTTGAGGTAATATTGAAAAGAGAAGAACACTTTCTCGTGGCAACTTTTTGCCCTCTATCGAATGGCATAATCAATTTTTATATTTAACTGGTCGTCTCTCCAGGACCATCAACAACTTCATTTTTTTAAATACGAGCTTGGAAATTTTATTACATTTTTCAAATCTAAAATTCCCCAAATACTTTGCCTAAATATATGCAAAACCTGAATTGTGTAAATACCACTTTTTTCGAATATTATCTTTTAACGGAATTGACGAAGGTATTTAAAATTAACTAGTAATTAGAATTTTGTCTACAAATTTATTGCAATCTGCGTCTACGTATGCACCACGCACAGAACTCTTGTACTCTTTGGACTTGGAGTATAAATGTTTGATTATGTTATCCAATTATACGTTTCCAGTTCGATTAGCATTTTCGTCGTACTTGAGCTGGAAATATACACGGAAATTTACTGTTCTGGTCTTCATTCGAGAAGAGAAATAACACACATATCGAAACTGTTGGCACATCACAGCAAGTGACCTAACGTGTAGTAAACGACTATCTGGCTAACAGTTACCAGAAATACGCCGTGCATGAAGCATTCTGATTTATCAATATGTACTTTTATTAGTACATTAACTTATGATTTTGTCTGTGTGCATTTTTGATTAAAAAAGAAACTATTTTCAATAGCTAACTCTATAATGTTATATAGCAGACATCAGAAAAAATGAGTTCCTGTTAATTTCCTATTATCAATGTGCAAATTTAGAAAATGAGCAGCATAAACATTGTTCTAATAGTTTCGAATTTATTCGTGCTTTGTTCTAGAAAATACATGAACTCCCGCTGAATGTGTAACATGAAATAAGTGGTACGCAAATATTTAGTTTTTAGCATTTAATCTCGTCACATACGAGTATTGTAGCAGTTTTATAAAATCAAAACATTTTTTAGTGTACTTTGACTGCTCTTTTGATTATTATTCCACTGCTAAAAATTAGGAAATTTAAACAAAACGACTGTATCCTAATTTTACATTTAAATAGATTGACAAAATAGAAATGTTTATGAAATTTAGGAATTATTAAATAAGGCAATTTACATCACATATAAAAAAATTGTAAAGGACACAGAACATTAAAAATATTACAAGTTTGCCTTATGTCTCAATTTGTTAATTGTTTAGTTGTTACAGGGTGTTGAAGTTATATTTACTTGATATACTTTAATTTTTGTTAACTTGTTTACTTTTCTGTCTGGTAATAAGGGCGTTATAGTACACTTTTTGATAAAAATTTGCTCCTAAATAAATGATCAGTAGCATCAGTATAAGATATTTCTAACCTGTTTACCTTAGTAACTTTTATATCGCGTTGTACGCGGAGCGTAAATGGCTCCATCTGTTGTACTGACTCCCATCTGTGCCATTCAAATGGCTACAGTAGGAAGCGACCTGCTATTTTGCCAGGTACTTTGTTGCACGACTGCCACCCACAGAGTGCGAAACACAATGTTTTAATTGCCTGTTTGCGAGAAACAACTACTCTGCGGACTATATGCCCCGACCGGCATTGAATTATACTCGCAACACCTAGTGCAACAGTTAAGATCGCTCATCAGTTTAACCCACCGGGCACAGACCGGTTTCGGAGTTTTTAGTCCTCATCAGTGTGTCATAGGTGAGACAACCGACGAACGATCCAGCCGTTATGCGGTCGTATACTCACGACAAAGAAGTATATTGTACGCGGAGCGCAAATGGCTCCATCTGTCGTGCTGACTCCCAACTGTGCCATTCAAATGGCTACAGTAGGAAGCGACCTGCTATATTGCAGGTACTTTGTTGCACGACTGTCACCCACAGAGGACGAAACAAAACGTTTTAATTGTCAGTGTTGCGAGAAACAACTACTCCGAGGGCTATATCCCGACCGGCATTGAATTATACTCGCAACTTTTATATCGGGTATCCCGAAATTCACGCAAGATTTGAATTTTGCGCCATTTGTTGCCAAGTATTGCCAATGAAAAAAAAAGAGAGCGGGTCAGCTAACAGTTCAGGGTTATTAAAAATGGAGTAATACACGAAACAACAACGCATTTTTATTGTACAGGAATATTTTAAAAATAATGAAGATTTGACAGCTACAGTCCGCAATTTTCGTACAAAATATGATCGGAATAGGGATTTAATTTCAAGAACTGTGAAGAGATTAATTGAAAAATTCAGGGTCAGACTGAGTCAATTAGTGATCTTAAATACTCTGGTTGTCCTTCTACACAAAACATCGAAGTACGTGAGAGGGTTGCTGAGAGTCCAGAAACATCAATTCCGCGCCGTGGTCAAGAATTGGACATTTCTCCATGCTGATAAAGTTCAATTGACTGAAGAACTGAAGCTACTGACCACACGAGACCGAAGAAAGTTCGTTGAATGGATTATGGAACAACAAAACCATCTTCAGCGATGAGGCTCATTTTCATCCCGATTGCTCGTTTATAAATTGTCGCATTTGTGATTCATAAAATCCACGAGTGATTATTGACAAACAAATGCATCTACAACTTGCCACTGTTTCGTGCGGATTTTGGGCTGGAGGCATTATCGGACCATTCATTTTCGAAAATGCAGTTGGTGCTGTAATAACAGTTAAAGGTGCTCGCTGTCGCGACATGATAATTCAGTTTTTGTGCCTTAATTGCAAGATATGAAGATAGACGACATGTGGTTTCAACAAGATGGTGCCATACAGCCAGAGAAATTCAATTCAATTACTGCTTGAGTCATTTCTTGGTCGTGTAATGTCTCATTTTGGTGATCAGGATGGGCCACCTAAACCATGCGATTTAACGCTGTTGGACTTTTTTCTTTGAGGTTTTTAAAATCTTAGGTTTATGCTAACAAGCCCACAGCTAATTACGCATTGAAGGAGGAATTGGAGCGCTGTATCAACGAAATTGGGATGCATTTATGCAAAACTGTCATGGAACAAAATAGTGCGTATGTGCGAGCCACGTCATGGAGGTCATTTACTCGATATGCTATTCCATACATAACCCTATACTGTATACTTTGTGAATCAATAAAAAATTTACAATTTTTAATTAAAATCCTGGTTTCTATCAAAATTACTTCTTGCATGAATTTTGGGACACCCTTTATTAATGAAAATAAATTCAATTTTATACTAGTTTTTTAGATATTTTTTAGCAAAACTATGAGCTCTTTATTTAATTCGGTAATGGCTACAATTTTCAAAGAACACAGTTGCAAAGATAATAAAGAATCAGAGCATAACTAGCAGTTCAATTACAGATATGGATTTTTTGTGCAATTTATTACAAGATAGTGTTAGGAGCATGAATAAGAGAACATGTTTCTCAAGTATTTAATGAATTAACAAAATTATATTTTTGGAAGTACATTTCCAGTACCTACCTTTCGAAACTTTCGAAATAAAAATACCATATTCTTTATGTAATAATTTCATTTATTTGTTTTAATCTCGTAGTCTAGAAGTTAGTCTTGCTCCCGAGAAGGGATAATTATATTATTCTATGAGCCATAGAGATCAATGTAATTTATCTTTTAAAAAGAATCATCGGTTAAAGAAAAATACATAAATAAAGAAAAAATAAAGAAATAAATAAAGAAAAAACATATTTCACAATTTTTGTATTATATCAGTTTAATTAAGTGAGATCTTCCAATATTTCGATTCTGACTCCAATCTTACGAAAGTTAGCTGTTGTTTTCTTCAGTTACTACTATTTCACTTCTATGGCTGCCTTTGGAATTAGAAATAGAATATCAAATTGTGGGAACTCTGTGTTATGCAAATCGGCGACGAATTTTATAAAAATATTTCACGAAACGGAATTTTTCTCGAAAATTACGAAACTATCTTCGTTGTTACAAATATAATTTGCCTCTAAATTACCATTAACGCCCAACGCTTTTAAATGTTTGATAAGAACTATTTAAATAAATAAATAATAATTTATTCCCATACGGATATGAACAGAATTCACAATTATATTGAAACGCCGGGTAAACACGGGAAAAGTTATGCCCTGAATATTAAATAATGCACAGATCGATAACAATTGAGCAAAATACACTTGCTTGATTAAGTTGAAAAGGAAATGGAGTCTTATATTTACCACGCATTCAGTTTAAAGTATTTCCTTTGTGTGGATGATTCAATTCTATTTTTTGCTGATGCTCCAGTTAAACGAAAAAGTCATGCACGAAAGTGTATTGAAGTTGAATCAATAGGTACTCCGTATAAGAGATAGCTTTTTTTTTATTTTATCATCAGTTTAGTACATTATATCTAGAATATGTTGTAAAAACTTAAAATATTTAAGTAATTATTAAAGGTATCCGACAATGAACAAAATGGGAGAAGAAGGCAGTAGGTATGTTTCTGAAATAAGATAAAAAAAATAGATTTAAATGGTAGTAAGACCATTATTTTAACTAATCTCCAAATTTTATTTGGCCCATACACTGTGGCCCATCTAAAACGTACCGTGGGGCATAACTGCCAGGAAAAGATCTTGTCGAAAAAATGCTGAAACACGTCGATTTCATAGCCCAAATTTCACCCTCCTATGCGGGGGTGTCAGCCTCCAAAATTTTTTAAATGGGAATGGGGGTCAAGTGATACATCATCGAAAAGATCTTTGACTCTCTACAGGGTGGTCCGAATTTTATGCAGGAAACTTCGAGGGCAGATAGATCTCTTTAAAATAATATGTGTTTGCCTTATAAACATAGGTCTGGAACGGCACCGTTTTAGAGATACAGGGTGTTGAAGTTGCCAAAAAAAATTGATTTTCTGTTTATATCTCCGGAATCTATTAACCGATCTCATTAAAATTTGATACATATAATGTATGATAGTAGGCCATATATTCACTGAAATATGAGCTTTAAAGATTCAACCAGTGGTGTACAACTGGACAGGGGTCACCCCCTTTTTTACAAAAAAACCTACGCCACTGCATTTTCTACATGTCATTGTAACTGATTTATATTTTAATGCACAAAATACGTAAAAAAGGTGACTTTAATTTTTTCCCTAAGATTCGCTGTTCTCAAGTTATTCATACCAATACAATCCCCTTGTGGCAGACACTTCTAACGATAATATTACAAGAATATTTGTTTATGTTTAAAAGTAAGTGCAATTTGTAAGCACAATAACAAAATTATTTACACTCCTTTCTACACCACCTGTGAGGTAATGTGCGATATAAACAAAAAATCAATTTTTTTTAAAACCTCGACACCCTGTATCTCCAAAACGGGGCCGTTCCAGACCTATGTTTATAAGGCAATCACATATTATTTTAAAGAGATCTATCTACCCTCGAAGTTTCCTGCATAAAATTCGGACCACCCTGTATACACTGGCCCTCCGTTTTTGAAATTCGGTCAATTCGTTTAGAAGTTACCAACTCTTAAAGTTTCATTAATACATTTCACAAAAAATGCAAAAATTAAATCGATTTTATTTAAGGTAAAGGAATTTTTGTTGTTTTTTGTCGTTTCTACAATCTAAAATTCCTGCAGATTATTTCGGCTTGTTCGTAGTTTCTTGTGAGTAAAAAATTATTGAATGTTGACTCACAAAAAATTTCATTCGACTAAATCTTGTTAAGATAGGCCCAGTAGTCGCTAGATAGCTGCTTGTAACCTGAGTGTGATCACAGACAATACAGCGTATCGCTACAGACTGCTACTTAAATGCTGGAAATTGGCAACTCGAAATGGAAACAGGGTCTCCTTAGCCGGCTTCCAGCTATAAAGTTTAGCGTGGTAACTCTTCTACTTGGTAATAGGCGGCAGTTCCAACGGTGGCTTTGTTGCCAAATAATAACTGCTAAATAAATTTAATCCTTTCAATTATGTAATTAAAGAGATAAGGAACTTATCTTGTGTTTGGAAATCACATTTGCCTTAAATGTTAAATAAAATAAATCAAGTTAGAATTAAAACTATGAATTTACCTAATTAATTATTTATTTTATATCACCTTGGAATGGGAAAATTCAAAAACTCGAAAGTAATGTTTTTAGATTTGTGCGTCGACTTCCAATATGGTACGATATCAAAACCTATGTTTAAAAAAATTGCATTATACAGATTGTGTATCCTTAGATGGGTACTGCCTCTTATTGTTGATTTCTTTAGATAGGTAAAATAATTATTGACACAAGTGTTGCATATCATGGATGTCATTGGTAGTGCTCATATTTGTGACACAAGGTGTTCAAAAAAATTAACACAATGTAAAATTGCTGGAACCTCAAGGAGTAGTTGAATACGAAATTTATTTAA
>NW_019416842.1:178981-262726 GCF_000390285.2 Anoplophora glabripennis
AAATTTCTAATGGCCATTTCCAAATGTCATCGTGAAGCGTCCCGGGGTTCGACTGCAGGTTGCGAGAGCAGCGGCAGTGGTCACTGCGCGCCGGGATGGCAGACCCAGGCGAGATCGGTCGCGATGCGGGTGACACTGGAAAGGTCGGTGAAATTGGTCTTTAACGCTCTGGGAGCGCTATCGCCGTGAGGATCGATGTCTGAAGACTCTCATAGAGGCTTTTTCATTCTGCCCGGCCGACGGCGATTGATTTCACAACCGTGGCGGGGTTTTGGTTTGAATTGGAAAGGTAGGTGAATATGATTGTTTCGCCTCCTTTTCAATTCAACAGTCTCCAGCATATCCGTAGGTACAAGATTATGACTTCTATGAATATACGGGGTGTTCTGAAATCCTGAAGCTCGCTCGAAGGGCGATACGACACTGGAACCTCAAGAAGTAGTTGAATACGAAATTTATTTAAAAAAAAAAAACAACAAATCATCAATCAATACAGAGATAAGATAATGCGTTCGCTACTGCTCTTGCAATTTTTGACTAACTTTTTTGTTTTTCGACATACTGACTTCGGACCGCTTCCATTCAACGCAGAACGGACAATCAGAATCAAAGTAGTGGGGAGACTTTTTTAATTATTTTTCAATACCGTTTCCGAAACATAAGACCTTTTTTACTGTATCACCTCACACACCTCGTCTTTCCGAAATTTATTTTCCAAATACGGACTTCGGACCTTTTCCATTCAACGCAGAACTGACACGCAGAACCCGGGGCACAGAAGATAAAACAACCAGAATTATAAGTTGGCGTGGTGGGGGTATTCGCGCAGATCGGTGCACGCACCCCCCACTTTTGGTATGGGAACAAAGTGGCGTAGTTACAAAAGCATTTTAGCCATTTTATGAACCTGTTTGTCGTTTGTTATCTCGCGCGTTGAGCATTGGCGTCGTTGTACGTGATTTATTGTGTTGTGTAAATAAATGATTGTTCGAGTGTATTATTCTATAAGGTACTGTAAAATTAAGGACAAATTAAGTATTAGAAAATAAAAGACAATATAAAAACTATGAATTGTGGTGTTGAAAGGAAATATGGCGTTTCCTGATTTTGATTTACTTTTTTAAATGTTAGTTTACAACAATCTAAAACTCAAAATAAATTTAGTTTTTTTTTTATTTAATAATATGTTTTACAATTTAACTGTTTAATGTGATTCGTAAGAAATTAAAATTATAGTCTTAAATGCAAATACTGTTGGTAGCTAAATGTCTTCAACCCATTCAATGGTAAAGTCCTCTTTCAATTTAATATTTTGTTATGCCGCTTTATGTGAGCAAAAAAAATGCAACTTAATTTTTCTCGAAAATGGTAAGTACATGCTACCGAATTTCGACAAATATACCTTTTTTTGTAGTATGCTTTAGAGTTTACAGAACCGTTTAAAAATGTAATAAATTTTGATTTTTAACATATTTTTTTTATTGTACCCCTTTTCAAAAAGAAACCGTTTGCACATTATTCTTAACGCACAGTTGATGTTTACTCGTGTACAAATTTTTACATTTTTATCTTTAGCCTATTTAAAGATAATTAACCAAAAACCATTTGGAAAGTAACAACTTCAACACACTGTATCTCGAAAACAGGGCGTGTAAGAAAAAAACGTTACATGAACTACCCCCATTATTTTACCAAGAGGAACTTACACACAAGTTTTTTTGAAACATGAACGGGACACCCTGTATATTTATGTACTGATAGATATATTTGTATATTATACAAATGTTTGTTTACGCAATTCTTTTCATTTTTCATTTTTTGCCTTGTACTTATAAATTTATGTTAATAAATATTGAATATGTAATTATTCAGTAGTTTGATATTAACTATATAAATATTTTTAACATTGAATAATTTCATTAATAGACTGGATTAACTTAAAATTAAAATAAATCTAAAATTCGCCTTTAAAAGACTTTTTCACGTAAATAACCAAGTCTTTTGCATGATTAACCTCATTTTCTGCTGCACATAAATTCCTGGCTTTTTTGTTAGTACATCTCTGTTTAGCGCAATAAAATTTCACTGAATACAATCTTGACTTTGTATACCAAAAGTGGGGGATTTACGTCATTCAAGGTCCCTGAAAACAGACATCAGTGATCAAAGGTGCCGACAACGAGATATAATTCTGGTTGTTTTATCTGCTGTGCCCGGGGTGTGGGGAGAATTTTTCAATTATTTTTTCGATTTAACGCACCGTTTCCGAGTTATACGGCCTTTTTACTATAACACGACATACCTCTTGTTTCCAAAACTTATTTTAGACATACGGACTTCGGACCTTTTGCATTCAACGCAGAAGGAACATAAAGAACCCAGGAGGGAGGGGTTGACATTTTTCAATTATTTTCTCAATTCAACGTTTCCGAGTTATAAAAACTTTTTTATCCTATGATGTCACACACCATTGCTCCCGATTTTTTTTGACATGCGGGTTTTGACGTTTTTCACTGGTTCACCATGGGAGACTTATTTGTTCACCATGGCAGATTTTTTGATACTTAGAGTCTAAGCAAATACTGTTTTTTTTTTCTTTCATATATTGTGACACCCCGCTCTGCGTCACCCACCCAGTGCTCAGAACCAAGGGGAAATTTGTTTATATTCCCAGCCATTTCCGAGTTACGAGCAAAAAGCGTTTTTTTTTTTATACTGTGTGACATCATAGATCGATAACGAAGGCTAAAGAGGCCACGCGCTATACCCCACACTACCTCCCTAGGTGTCCTGAAATTGCTGGGGAGACTCCTGAAGACAGCAGAGAGAGAGAGAGGGAGAGAGATATAGAGAGAGATAAGCTCTATGAGGACAGAGTCACTTTATCTCTATCGCACACTATAACTCTATCTCTTTCGCACACAATCAGACAAAAACGACAGAAACGAACCTTCCTTTAAAAATACATGGTATTTATCATTATTAGAATAACCCATTTTAATTTAAAAGATTTAAAAAATTACTATGGGTTATTCCGATGACGAAAAATAAAACATAAATTAACTGTATTATTCAAATAACAATAATGTGCAAATGTTCTTCAGGAATATTGGCAAATTTACTTTGGAGGAAGAATCCCGTCAACGAACACTAAAAAATATTATTAGAAACCTTAGGTGGCCAGAAACAGCCCCGATCTCATTGTCAGTCCTTTAGACATTTTTTTATACCTGAAAATTTACAAGTATTGAAAGACAAATACAGGACGAAATGCTTGATAATTTAGAATTTGATTTTTAACCAATTAATAGTAAATTAACACATATTTTCAACTATATCATCACAATCACTTGCATGTTGATTTGTAAAAATTGAAGGTATATTAATGTTATTTCGTTTTTAGGTATTCTCCTTATGTTGTTGTAAAGGTTAGTTATAAAAATCGTTGTTTGTTATTTTCATAAGGATGAATTTTAATTTTTTTAATGATTTTTTTTATTTTAAACATATATATTTTATGCCAGCAAATTTTGATGTCAAATGAAATAAAGGAAAAGTCATACATTTGTATTTAAAGTTTCTTTCTATCTTTAATTATTAAACCTGTAAGTGGTTGTCAAAATAAAAAAAAAGCCTGTATGTACATTCCGCGCCGTACTAATAACCCACCTTGTATATTAAATAAATGTATCGTCATCATCAAATATTTAAAAAATTATATTACAAGCTGTTTAAAATATTATTACGAATTTTGTTTATTTGGAAATATATTTTCTGCAGTATTTCAATATCAAAAAATGAAAATAGTAGGTAGCTAATTAACGAAGTTATGATTAAATAACTTAATTGTAACACCGCTGCAGAATATCATATGAAACTACATAGATATTCGTTGATTCTTTAAAAACATTTCTATCAATACCTACATCATACATTTAAGTAAATACAGTAACGCAAAAAACAGATATTGATAAGAAAGTGTACAAAAGAAATCCGTAAGTACGCCTGGCAACATTACCAAAGTCTTGTTTATATGTTGCTAGGATACGCTTAGGTATGCGGGCCGCTGTATTTGATTCCTAAAATTCTGCTGGTGGTGTACTCTACCGGCAATTCGGAAATTTAAAACTGCTGGCCTATTCCAGGAGCGATCTGTGGCGATAGCTATTTTGTCTGTGGCGTGATTTAGACTATTTCAAAATCAAACATTTTAATTTAACCATGGTGTACACTATTCCAGAGAGAGTGGAAATGACTGAACTTTATTTTAAAAATGGTGATTGTAGTAAGAGAGCAGAACTATTCAATCAATGCCATGCTGTTTCGGATAAAATTATACGCGAATTGGTGGCGAAATTTCGGGAAGTTGGTTCTGTTGAAAATAAGAAAAGGCGGTTTGAATATCCGGTATGAAATCAAACGGTGGAGATAGCAGTGTTGGGCCAAGTAGCAATGGACAATACGTTAAATACAAGAAAATTGCAACGGGCGTCAGTCCTATGAGTGTTGAGCGAATATTAAAAAAGTACGAATCCCACCCCTATAAGATTCAGTTACTGCAGAAATTGAATGGAGACGACTTTGATCGTCGCTTGCCATTCTGCGAATACATGACTGAGGATGCAGTGATAATGCCAATTTTTTATTTAAAATGTGTTTTTCAGATGAGTGCACTTTTTTCTTACACAGTTAACCGTCACAACTGTCGTTACTGGACCGATTCCAATCCCAGGATATTTCACGAGTGTAACCTGAGGGGTTATTTCTTTAATTACCTATCTACCATTATGACCAGTATCATAACGGGCTTGGATTTCACAAGGTTTTCTATTTAATTCTCGAAAGGGAGTTTATAATTATCATTACCTTTTAATTAATACGCGGGAACTTAGAAATGTTGTATGTTCAGAGAATGCACACTTACCCTTTATTGCTTACGTAGAACGTAATCCAGTGGCTGGCTATACAGGGTGACACTGAAGTTGGAAGAAACAAAAAGGAAATACCAAATCTTCCAGGAAGGGTTTCAATAACAATAAACAAAACAAACAAACAAAATAACAACATAACGGCTCGAACGACATTATTAATTAATTTATTTACACACGGGACAGCGTACCGAGATCCAGGGAATGCGCGCTTCATAGCAAAATTTGGAAAAAACTTTATCCATTATTAAATTTAATTAATTAGCCCGAGACTCTACAGTTAATTAGACTGCTCAATGTGAAACTCAAGGAAGAACTGCCTTTTCTTGCAGATCCTTATCGAATTCCGTACTTCGCTTTGACACGCCCATTTCTTGGGTCCAGAAGTTTCTGTTCTTATCTTATTGGCGGGGACCATGAATGTCGGCATGCCCTGGCATAACTATGCCATGTTAATAATTGTCTAATGGACTGAATTTACATTTATACAAATAATTATGTGACTTACAAGTAAACCTAGCCTTCCTCTAGCGACTCCGTGTAGCAAATACGGGACGGATTAGTCGATCTCATTTAATCTACTCTTATAGCTTGGAAAATCCGTCAAAAAGCCAGCTACCTTGATCTGTTACTTTCTTTCCAATTACTATCAATTTACTATTTGATCCTACTTTGGAACCTCTACGCTCTTCTCGTGATTTCGCGCGTTATTAAAAATATCGATTTTTACTCTGGCGCCTCCCAGACGCAACAGATGACTGTCACATGGCCCCGACTTTAAGCGAACTTGTTAAAAATATTCTCCGAAGGACGACGCTACCTACTTGAAAGCCCTCAACTTTCGATAATTGTGTTGACTGAAAACCCCCAAAAATTAAACATTTGGGCTGGTATTTTTAGAGATTACCTTGTTGGTCCTTTCTTTCTTCCTGGAAACCTAACAGGTGACATGTCCCTAGATTTGCTTGAAAATGCTAGATTTAACTAATATTATAGAGCACAACATTGGATACATTGAACAGGAAATAGTATTCCAACAGGATGGAACACATCCACTGCGCGGATAGGACGAAGGGACGCAATTGACTGGCCTCCGCGCCGATTTAAGTCCTCTGGATTTCTTTTTGTGGGGATACGTAAAAATAAAGTTTATTGCACACCACCAGATACACTATAAGACTTGCGGAGACGAATCGTGAACGTATTTCGCGAAATGACACCGCAAGTGCTGCAGAATATACGACGACGATTTGAAGATAATTTGTATCACATGGAGATTGGTGGACAACTTTTCAACAATTATTTTGTTGATACGGTAAGGTAAGTTTTTAAATAAAATTGATTTAATTTTTGCATTTTTCTTCGTCACTTCTAAATGAATTGACCGAATTTCAAAAATGGAACGCCATTGTATAGAGAATCAAAAATCCTTTTTAATGACGTACACTTGACCCCATTCCCATTTGAAAAATTTTGGAGGATGACACCTCCGCATACGTCACGTCACGTGAAAAGTTGTCTCCCTCACAGGAATAAAATCGACGTGTTTCAGCATTTTTTCGACAATATCTTTTCCTGGCAGTTATGCCCTACGGAACGTTTTCGATGGGCCACACTGTATAACTTAAATACTTTTTTCATCAACATCATTTTCAATAACATTTATTTGACAACCTACGGTAGTTATTACTTATTTTTTTATTACACCACTTTATCGACATCTACGACATTTTCAGTTGAAACATTTTCATTTTGATGTAAAATACAAGATAAGTTTTAAGATTTTTTTATATTCTGGTGCCTCCGGATGTTCTTGGCCTATTGTACCTATTTCCCTCAACAATTTTTATTTTTATTTTATTTTATCCATCAAATTGTAATAATGTATTTAAAAGTTTTAAGTAAGTTGTTTTTATTAATACTAGTTTTAAACTGAATATTAATTATTTTCGTAAAAGCCTTCTTAATTTTTTCCTTAATTATAACTGAATTATATGAACAATTCTGGGTATCTGCTAGAGTTTTATTATTTTATTGATTTAATAACCTAATAGGTTGTACCCATGTTTGTACTAACAAATCTAATTAATATTCTTAATTTTATATTTAAATGTCTTTATATTATAAAACCCAACACGTACTCGTACGTAGGTAATTAATAAAATTTACTTGCCTTCGTTTTGGAAAAAGCAGAAACGTTCTAACCATAGAGTTCTGAAGATATAATAAAAACAACTAAACATTATAAAGATTATTAGTGGTTTATAGTTATACTTCCTGATCACCTAGTCCAGATCCAAAGAAAAAAGAAAAGAAAATATGATTTTCTATGTTCATCTACATAATATGTCAATTCACACCTCAACACCTCACGCATTTTTATTTAAAAGAGAAGTATTTAACTTACAACTTTAATTTTGATGCCATTTTGCACAAAAATAAACCATTATTTCTTTCTTATTCTATAAATTGGCTGGCTACGGCCTATTATAGTGTCAACTACACGTTTGTTCATTAAGTAGATTTGTTCTTTGTACCATGATTCAAATTTTGCTAGTCGAATTTTCTCTTAATTCTCTATCAGCTCCATTTAGCCAAGAAGTACAACACTCCTCTTGCTGGGACTTGGACCAGTGTTCTTCAAAAGTCCTGCGGTTTCTGTTGCTCATTTGTTCTCTGCAAGTCAACATTCCCTTCGCTTAAATCTATCTCCGTTGAGTCTCAGTATTCACAATACTCTTGCACCCATCTCCTACTTGCTTAGCGGCACTGTAAAGAAATTCTAACCCTATTCCTCGAAAAACAGTCTCAGATACTTATTTGCTAGTTCGTCTCTTTTACATGTCCTTCGATATTTTATGCCCTGACATACGCGTTGGTATTTGGTTTTAGGATTTATAGCCAGTCGACATAAGTTTTTAATATAACCAGTTTAAATTGAAGGCCTGTCACTACACCTCGACTAGTAGTATCATCTTCATCATATATAAAGGTGCTTCAAGACGGATCCCTGTGGGATTCAAATATTAGTTTAAAAAAATTGTAAGAATTTTGAAAAAATTTAGGACTATTTCAAGAGCTATTTATCACAGTTTACGATTGAAGTTTAAGTACAATAACGAACATCGTCCGACGACAGAAAATGTTTATTTGCACACATGGCATTGCTGATATATAATTTCGTGGTCTACTAAACAAACCGATACGCTATATTGATCATTGTAAATAAATATTTGTTACAGTCCTCTGGAATGGATCGTAGTAATGGGTAGGTTGCCACATTAATTGCAATTATAACAAGATAAATAAAGCGGTGTCAGTAACACGGCCGTAAAATAGCTCGGAAGTGTGTACATCAAAACTTAGTGCCTACAAGAACGTTTATTGCTTCTGGGCAATTAGTGGCAGATGTAGTGAGTTCTACAGAGAGAACTTTTTAGATGTAAATTGTTTGACAAAAGTGTAGACGCAATGAGAGTATATCCTTTAAAAAATTGCCAGAATTCACTGATGTCCTAAAAAGAGATCAACAACCTTGTTAATTATTAACATAAAACTTGGAATATGATCCCAAAGTCATGTTTTCATTGATAGCAATAACCTTGTATACTTCTGATATCGGTTACAAATTGAATTATTAATATGTGTATTATGTGTAGTATGTGTATTAATATGACGTGACCCTTTTCACATACTAGAGCCCAAAAATATGTGGGTTACTTACACTTTCACTAGACCTACAGACATGGCCTACTATATATTACAACTAAATATTAAAATTTTCAATAACAAATCATCTGTCATAAAACTTTTATTAAATAATGTTGGTGGGTTCTGTTGACATTACTTGAAGCAACATGATACATGTGTTACAAACTAATGAAAGTTTATAGAATATCTTATACGCCTACTGAACTTTACCAAATTAACCATTGGCATACGACTACAATTGAAAAGCGATCTCCAGAAGTTAATGCCTATAGTATATTTTACATCACAATCAGGGTCAAAATTTCTTTATTTGCATAAAGTAGTGGACCTTTGCATATGTAGTTTATGATGACACTTCTTGTATTTGATTAGTGAGTACAGAGCTTAGGACTCTGAAAAAAGTTATTCATAACATTGTAAGCCATTTTAGATGAGTCTATAAAAAAGACTTTTTGTAAAAAAGACCGTTCATGTACAGAAAGCAAAACCTTTATGTACAGAAAACCGTTAGCAAGTTATGTACAGAAAACCGTTATGTACAGAAAGCTAAAAAATTATGTATAAAAAGCCGTTAGAAAGTTATGTACTGAAAGCGAAACCCTTGTGTACAGAAAGCCTTTAGAAAGTTATGTACAGAAAACCGTTAGAAAGTTATGTACAGGAAGCGAAGTCGTTATGTACGGAAAGCCGTTAGAAAGTTATATACAGAAAAACGTTATGTACAGAAAGCTAAAAAGTTATGTATAAAAAGCCGTTAGAAAGTTATGCACAGAAAACAGTTATGTACAGAAAGTGAAACCCTTATATTCAGGAAGCCGTTAGAAAGTAGTGTATGGAAAACCTTTATGTACAGAAAGCTAAACCGTTCTCTATAAAAAGCCGTTAGAAAATTATGTACCGAAAACCATTATGTACAGAAAGCAAAACCCTTATGTACATATAGTCCTTAGAAAGTGATGTACAGAAAACCGTTAGGTACAGAAAGCCATTGGAAAGTTATGTACAGAAAATCGTTATGTACAGAAAGCGAAACGAATATATTTATGTTTTCTGAATATAACGAATATGTATAATGTCTGAAAGGATATTTTTCCAATGTCATTAATAAATATGGAAAACTATAGAGGGTCCAAGTGAGATCCTTGCGGCACAATTGTATTTCAGTTTGTTTGCACTAAGAGTAGAAGTGCCGTGATGATATGATGTATAACGTTCTTTACAGAAATACATATTGTTCAACTGAAGTCTTATTCTTAGTGAGAAAAAAATAATTATTCTGTAATAATTGCTTTGAATAATTATTATATGTAATTTTCCATTTAGATACTACTTTTGAATATAGGCAACACATTAATTAATTTTCACGTGCTTGAAAACCTCCTTCAACGTTGACTTATTATGGATGAGGTAAAGTGTATTTGTCAGTGAATGTAATTTTATACAAATAGCTGGTATGTTATCTAAACTACAACTTTTAGCTATTTATAACTTTTACAAATATGTTAGAATTTATAAATAAAGTTTCTACTACATTTGAAGGTACTGGACTGGATTGTTAGTCACAAAAACTGAAGAAAAAATGCCAGAAAAATTATTGCAGATGTCTCGATTTATATTAATCTCCTTGCTTTCATAAGTCATCGCAGAAAGAATTTTTTATATTCGATTCTAGATTTCATTCTGTTTGAGCAATATAATCATTATAATTTCCATGTTTCTTCTATTTTTTATGAAAAGTGGTTATTGCTTCTATTTTCTGCTATTTATTCATTCATATTCATGAAAGTGAAACCAATTATAAAACAGTAAAATAACACTTTTTTCCTACCACCTCTTTTGTCAATGAACATTCATCTCATGAAAAAGGTTATAAGAATATTCCTCTTTTCTATATACCTTTGCTGCTAAACGCATTATACATCTGAACTCATGGATAATGTTTTCGCAGAACGTTCGGAGCATCCGAAAAAAAGGCATCATTAATTACCGTCCTCTTTAGCGTTTTTAGAATGCGATATTTTAATAAACCAACCTTCGACGATTTTTTGTAGACCTTATTAGTATAAATGTTCCCGGTTAATTAATGGATGCAATTAAAATTGATGAGTCAGTACACAAAAGGCATTGCCCAAAAAACGGCCATTTTATTAGTGGGTAACGGTGATTCATGGAACTACTAATTACAGTTAACTTCCTTGTTGGTGTTTCCTCCCCGAACCTACCGGGTGGTCCCTTTAAAATGGGCAGCCGTTAATAGGAACATATATCAACATAAAATCAATAAAAAGAAGTTTCTAATTGAAAATTGTTGATAACACTAACTTTAAAAAAGTATAACGAAAAAAAATCGAGATGTTAATTTAAATTAAAATGTGTACTTTTTATTATTTCTGTATGAGATTTTTTTTTGGTTCGGCAAAAATAGTTTAATAAAATTAATCCTTAGCCGGTGCTTTTAACGCAAGAGTTTATTTAAATAATTTTTTCACAGATAGCAAAATACCCAATAAACAGAAAAAAAAACTGTTAATGGCGCAAAGTTGTGACAGTAAAAGAAACATTGCGAATACTGAAATTGAATGTAATTGAGATCTTGTATAAACTTTTAATGGAATTTAAATCTGGTAAATTGCTCAGTACAAGAATTATTTATGTTTTTTTTATTTCCATTTCTCTGTCTTTTTGGAATTGGTAGCATCTAAATTCAAAACGACTACCTATCATTTTTACCTAAAGCACTTCGAAAAGACTCAACGATCTTTCGAAGATTGGAAGTAAAACACAAAAAATTCTCTATTATAAGCAAGCACGTAATCAGTAGTTTCATTTTGTCTTTATCCTCAGCGTAAGTATCATGTTTTTGAGAATAAAAACAAAAATAAACTACCGCTATAAATAAATATAAAGAAAAAAATGAAATATTCCTCCTTTTACTGCAATGTTCACAACTGATAAATAGAAAATAATTTGAAATAGCGCCGCAATTCATCGGAAACTAACACATCATTTTTCCACTTTCCTTCACAGCACCCAGTCGCGTCTGGAAAAATATACTTTCCACTTAAAAATGGCGTACAACGTGCAGCAATTCCCAATTTATCATCCGGCAACACCGATTTTTAATTAAGTTGTCATTTATGTACCGCCGGCGACACTTAAAACACACATACTTAAAGCTTACTTGCGGTGCGCTGTGATTAATTGTCTTACTTCAGCTTGATAATGGTTAAAATGGTCTGTCTCCTGTTGCAGTACCTATATCGACGCAGAACGCATCTGATCCCTCAACTGCAAGTTACTGCACCAAACCGACTTCGAGCAAGTTCTACCTAGATTGGATTATTAATATTTAAAATCGACCTTCAATTTGCATAAAGGCAAATGTTATAGAAACCTATTTAGGTGGATATGTGTAGGTTGATTACGGCTACATTTTAAAAATATTTTGAAATATTAAGGGTGTCCAGGAAAAGCGTACCATATCAAAGTTATGTAGATATGTATTTTTAAATGGAACAACCCGTATTTTACTGCATATTTAGAAGCACCGTAAAAAATAGGTAAACTTTATTGAAGGTTCTGCATACCTAGAACCTGTTGTTTGCGAGATATTTCAATTTTAGTGAAAATGCAGGCTTAGCGTAGAAATTTAATATTTGCAATAAAAAAAATAATTTTAAGGAAGCAGCTTTGGAGAGTGTATTTTAGATCCTTGAAGTTATAAATTGTTATATTTGTCGTCACTTAGTATTGTACAGGGTGTTCAAAAACTGCTTTTCTCAACTCTAAACAGCAATAACTTGGTTGTTTTAAATAGGACACCCAGTATATTTTTACTTTGGGAGTTAGGAAATTTAAAACTCTTTCAAACTGTGTATAGATTCCCTACTTATCTCTAATGGTATTAGAGATATTTGTGCCGTTTCGTTTTTATCGAATTTTTTGTAAGATGTATCCACGTGTCTTTATCGAGGTCTTTACTGAATTGAATAATTAATTTATAATATACTCATATTCAATTATAAAACTATACGTTATCCTTATACATTTGTTTTAATTAACAAATAATAAATACTTGATAAAGTGTAAAACAATATCTCATTCATTAATGTATCTAGCAAATAATTTTCTGTTTATTTCATATAGTTCCCTACGGATTAAAAAGTCATTAAAAGTTAAGTTAACATATTTGTCGAGTTATATGATCTGAAGTGCCTAATATTTGAGAATTATGAGGAGGTTCAGCAACCTGGGCTCGTTGCGAAGACATCAAAGCAGAGCTCCAAGCCCCACGTCGAGCGCCATGTCGTGAAATATGATCGTTTGGATGGGTTTCCTCGACTCGGGTCCGCGGTGGTGACACCAGGAGTTCAAATGGGTCGTCACTTTGGACGCCAGGTCGCATTAGGTTCTCAAACGACTGTGGTCTGTGGTGGATATGGCCTACAGACGTGGTGCCTAGGACACGAGCTCGTAGGGGAGATCTCGACGACGATAATCGAGTCCCACGTTTAGCGCCGTGTCGGGTTAGACGTTCTAAATAGGGACCACTTAGGCGGTGATTGAATGTTCGGGGGAAATCGTGAGAATGGACGGGCGATGTACCAGAATTGCTTAGATGGAAAGAGCCGGCTACGTCACCTACGACATAGTCGGCTAAGGGGTTTTCGCATGCCATGGCACCCGAACGAGATGCGCATTGCTCCCGCTGGGTACCATTTCGTAATAATGCTGTGTGTACTGTATCGCTGACGCCAACGGTTCCACGTTCCGGGACACTCGATATCGGAGGTAGGCCGACATCGGGGCCGGACCGCGAATCGTGATTGAACTCATGGCTTTCCCCGGACCCTACCAGTTGGTACGTAGGAATAACCTCGTCCCGAGTATTCGTAGCTGACCCACTTCGTAGTAACTCGTGAGTGCTACTCGGCTCCGTGAATGCGTCGTGAGGGGTGGTCGAGGCGATATCGATAACCCGCGTAGCAGCGGACCTCAACGCGTACGGCGCTGTGGCTGCGCCGTGCCCGCGTACTTCCGCGAGCTACCACCTTCGGTCCCTCAGACTCTTCACGCAACATCGAGATAGCGTTGAGGAAGGAGGCCATTTCCCCTTTCACCCGGAGTGTCGGGAGATCTTTCGCCGGCAAACAGGCGTGAGGGCAGCCCGCGCAACCGCTAGTCTCTCCGGATGGGGACGAGGTCTCGTCCAGCTCAGTCTTGATCATATAATCACGATCTAATTTATTTGTTGTACCTTAGAAAGCACCAATATTCGTAGCACTGGATATCGCGTCGCAGGGATACATCTTACCCCGTACGACAATGTCGGAGCAAGCTCTTTTGCTCCGAAAGTCTTGTAGAAGCACTGACTCTACTTTTAAATGTGGGTCTCTCGAGGGAGCCCTGAGAAGCAAGGACAACTTCTGCTAAATTTTGAGTACGCCACCGCAATGACGTACGTACTATTGCTTTGAACCCGTGGGTCACAAAGAAAATGCCTCGTAGGGGTTTGACCAGGAAGGTTGCCTCGACGAATGACCGCCTAGAGGTTTGACGAGATAAGTTGCCTCGGATTTGCAGATCTCGATAGAGTCTGAGTGATAGGACTCGTAGGAGCCTATGTATGTACCCTGTACCGAGGTGCGGGTCTCTCGATGGAGCCGGTACAATCGGAGTCAGGGTCTTCGTCGGAGGTTCTCAGCCTCGGACGGTACGCAGGTCTCTAAAGGAGCCTGGAATGTATCGCTGTTTCGATGCAGGGGGCTATCGAACAGGATCTTCGCCTCAGGTTGGGCTACCTCGGGCGGTACGCAGGTCTCTGGAAGAGCCCGGTGTATCTTTGTGCGATGCAGGAGGCTATCGGATAGGATCTTCGTCGGAGGTGGTCAGTCTCGGACGGTATCGCAGGTCGCTAAAAGGAGCCTGGAGAATTTACCGCTGTTTCGATGCAGGGGGCTATCGAACAGGGTCTTGACCTCAGGTCAGGCTACCTCGGGTGGTATATGTCGTGATGCGAGTAGTGGTTGCTAGGCACTATAAATTACCTCGTCAAGATATGGCAGCCTTGACGGGAGCCTCGTGAAGCGAGCCTGTGAGCTGTGAGCTCCAAAAGGTCTTGAGTTTGATGACAGGGTTTTTTCAATCAAACCGTGGAAGATATGTTAATAGCTTTTATTGAATAGTCAAAACGGACAATAAATGCTATAACTTAACATATACAAGTTATTTACCATAGAATAATATTTGTTACAATATTGCTTTCTGTCGTTGTTCCCACTATGCACTCCCACTGAAGTACTGCAAACGTCGGAAGTAGACGTTCGATCGCTTTCCTTCGATCTCCATGCTTTTGGCGGACCGCTCGTGAATCGTCCGCCAAAATTTCCAGTAAAAAGTACCATTCGCCGTCGTCGACGTCGGATCTCGTTCCCCTCTGGCCTCTCCGGATAGTTGATGTCGGCATCGGAGATTTTGGAGATAGGCTACCGACCATCGCATCCGACCGCCAGAGCGGTGGGACCCTCGGAAGACGGACCTTTCGGCCCAAAGACGGGGAAATTGGAACCATCGATGAAATTTTCCCAGTCTTTGTAAAAGGGCGTACGAAGGTCTTAATACTGCATGGATTTGGTTTAACAGTGGACTGGTGATGCACGGCACGAAGTAGTGCCGTGATTGGAGGGTTCGGCCGAGATCGCGAGGACACTTTCGGCGGCAGCTATGAAGACGTGAAAACCTATTATGGCTTAGCTGGCTGTCAGTAGTCGCACGATTCGGCTCGAATTTGGATATGATAACCACCTAGGGATGCTCTAGCGTGGTTTTGAGGTTCGGCCGAGGTCGAATGAGCGGAACGGCTAAAAACGCGGAAAACGTAAAATCCGCGTTTCCCCGTATAACGGCGTTTTGGCTCATCCGATTCGGACAAAATTTTAGGGAGATAACGCCAGCGACATGAGGAGTGCTGCATTGGCACCGATCGCTCAATAACTTTTCGAGTTATTGACGATAGCGTCCTTGACCAATTCGAAAGGTTAGTAAAATTTTAGATGGTAGTTTCCAAATATCGCCCTGAAGCGTCCCGAGGTTCGTCTGCAGTTGCGAGAGTCTCTGCAATGGATACTGAGCGCCGGGATGGTAGACCCAGGCGAGATCGGCCGCGATGTGGGAATATTGGAAACATCGGTGAAATTGGTCTTGGACTTCGGAAGCGCTATCGCCGGGAGGATCGATGTCATTTTATGGGGCGACGTCCGCACTGAGATGCGGAGTCGCGGAAATCGCTCTCGGACGGTATCGATCGAGTTCGATGTCTGAACTGATACCGTGGAGGCTTTTTTGATTTGCCCGGCCGACGGCGATTAGTTTTACAACCGTAGCGGGTTTTCGGTTTGGATTGGAAAGGTAGGCAAATTTGATTATTTCGCCTCCTTCCCAATTCAACATACTGAGTGTTCTGAAATCTTGAAGCTCGCTCGAAGGGTGGAATACGACATGTTACGATAAGTCAAGATTAATTCTGGATAAACCTTTGTGGGTCAGTGGTCAGAAGCGGTTAATTAAATCTTGATTTGAAATTTTTTTCTTTTCAGCGTAAATATGCATTTTATAATTTTTTATTCCATATTCGTATTCTACTCATTTTGCCTCATCTTGCCTTAGAATTAATGACATTGTGACTGAGTCACCCTGTACATATAGGAAAAGGGATGTTAATTGGGTTATCAGCAGTCTTATATAAAATAAGGTACCTACACTCTTTTTTCTGTTCAAGTTTTCAAAACTGTATTGTTTCTTCCTCATCAATATAACAGATACAAGTAAAAAAAAAAACAATAAAATTTTTTATAAATTTCACTTACAGACAACTAAGGTTATAAGTACTTGAATTACTTTCGAAAATTCCAAATAAATATTCCACAAAAATCCATATTCATTTCTTACTTGTTTTCAAATACTATTGCCATAGAGCAACAAGTCGTTATTACAAATATATATGAACCATAAAACAATCGAAAACCAGAATATCATTCTCAAATAAATATAAACCATAAAACAATCGAAAACCAGAATATCATTCTCAGATCTTACCAACTTGGAAAATTTAAATACTACCAATTTTAGTAAACAATAATTATTTACGTTTCCACTGTTTTGCGATCTTAATTAGTTATCGAAATCAAGGTTTTAGTGGGATAAAGATAAATAAATAAAAGAACACTATATTTTAAATCATTACCAACGTTTCGGTGTTATTTTACACCATCCTCAGGGCTGGAAATTTGAGTGTCTTTTGTCCAACTTAACAGTTCTAAATATTAAGAAGATGGTATCTAGATACTTATATGTGTATTTATAATTCATGGAGCAATTCCAATGCGGTTTTCTTTCACAGTAAAAATTGTTATAACGTCTTAGGTACTGTTCAGCAGAATTCTGCCGAACAATTATTTAAAATGTTTTACCAATAAAAATAAGACAATCCCAAATTGGCAATGTCTACAAAAAACCTACACTATAAAAAAAATGAAGATAAAACATTACTATTATAATGTTGCAGACTAAGCATATAAATGAAAATAGCACGGAGATTATCGATGTCAGACATTTTATTTACGACATTGGACGCTAAAAAAATACTTGACACTTCTGAAAAGATTATTTTTTGATAGTTATTCTCACATCATTAAAGTTAATATTATAGTTACAATTTAAAATATGTTCAGCTAACATATATGCATGAATTTCTATTACACCTAATATCACTCTTATGTGATGTGTGTGTCTTATAAACGTCGACCAACCAACACCAACACCACAACCAACCACAACCAACATTGTAAACAACCGATCGATCTGTATAACAAAGGAATTTAATTTTTTAACTTTGAAAAAATGTCAGTATTTATACAATATTACTGGATACATATTGATAAATTCGTTAAATACGAAAAGATTGTTCATTCAAATACATCTAACTTGTAACAAAATCTCAGAAAAAATAAACTGTATATTCTTGATTTCCAAATATTACTCTTGAAATTAATGTTTTATTCTAATTAAGTTAACAATGCTCAATAATTTAAAACCATACAAACTATATAACAACAAATATCAGCAATAGAAACTCAACAAATGAAAACATCAAGTGTGCTAGTGCCTTAAGCTGTTTAAAGTAATCAAACTAAGCGATGTGGATAAGGAATCTGCATATCAGATAGGTTCGCTAAATGCACTGTATCTGGTTAATCAGAATCTGAAACTGCACATTTGCACACTATTGCAGGTTCATAAAGGCATACCGCCACATACATACATTGTGGCAACATCAGCAATTCTATGAAGAATCTACGACAATCCGTTGATATGGTTACCTACTTTTTATACATATAGGTAAATAAATAATAATTAGTGTTTTAATTTCTTTTTCATTCTCCACTATTTTCTAAATACCTACTCTTTTACAACTGTTCTAACAGAGTAGCAATATGCGCACCGTATAATGCAAAAAAAATCCTCCTCCAACCTCTGACTAATATTTGATTTAATTTACCTACAAAATTTTAAATTATTACTGTCGCCTACATATCGATCTGCATAATTGCACAGAAAATTTGGTAAAAACAAAATTAAGATTGGCGATATCGGAGGTAACAAATCATTATTGTTTTCTGGCAGAATTAAATAATATGGCACAAGGTGAACTACTTGAAAAATGTTTATGGGCCTATTTTACGAATAAATAAGTTAAGTTAAGTAGTTGATATATTTGATATTCAAAGCCCACCTCATTATTTTTTCCACCTTATACAGGATGTCACCTGTCAAGGGTATAATCTAGAAACCAAATGGTGTCGGTTTAACGGAACTTGCTTAAACGAAAAATGTCGCAAAAAAAGTTAAAGGGTGTTAAAGTATCTTTTTTTATTTCTTGTTCTCTCCTTAACTCAGAACCCAGTTAACCGATTTGAGCAAAATTTCTATTAGGTTAAATCATACAGGGCGTTCATTTCACTACAACCCTTTATGAATATTTTTATGTAACTTTTTTGTACTTTTAAATTGTTACACGCAACTATCAGAAATAGGTATGTAGAGAATTTTATTCTACACAAAAAATCCCTATCAAAAGTCGAAATTATGCTCGGTTATGAAGATATTTCAGAAAATACTTATTAACACATACCCCATATTTTTAGGAAATAACTACCTACTTATCCATAACAACATGACAATTTCAATAAGTCACTCTCAAGATTGTATTTTGTAAAAGTTTGTTACCTAAAATGCCTCGTCACAATGAATCTACGTACTATCAAATTAGAGACATGATAGTGGTATATGTACAAGAACATTTCAGTTGACGCGCTGCTAAGAGAACTTATGAAGAACTGTCCGAATCGCAGACAGACTTACCAGATACCAGATTAGGAGAAACTGTGAACTTTCGGTCTAATTCACGAAATGGAAGGTACGTTCAAAGAAGGGTACAAGACGGAGAACAAATTCTAGAAAGAGTCACAGGAGTTGGCCGCAAAACCGTTTCTACTATAAGTACTCCAAACGCAGCAGATACAATGTTTCCATGTTCACCCTGTACAAAATTTGGTTGAACCAGACCGCCCGCTGAGATCAACATTTTACGAATGATTTCTCCAGTTACATAACAGGGATCACACTTTTCTCCGGGGAATTGCCTTTACAGATGTGTTTTTAATTGAAAAAACTCTCCCGTGTGAAGCAAAGAAAATTCACCTGTAAAAAAAGAGCACCACTTCCAACACAAATTTTCAGTTAACTTCTGGTGTTCGATTATAGGAATTTTTTTATTTTGAGGCCTATCGCTCTACCTGCAAGGTTAACGACCAAAAATATTTGGAATTCCTTCGACAAGAACTTCCTGGGCTCCCGAAGAAGTACCCATTAATACTAGACGACAAATGTGGTTCCTGTACGATTGTGCCCCTGCTCATTACAGCCATTTGGTGAGAGATCATTTAAATCAAGCATTTCCAAACCGTTGGATTGGCCGCCGAGGTAGTGACTTTCCTTACCCTTCTCGCTGTCCGGATTTTAATCCGTTAGTCTAACGGTTAGACTTTTAAAGTCATCTAAAAGGAATTGTAGCTCTGTAACACCTAATACTGGAGAAGAACTTTGGGGTAGAATAAAAGACGCTGTACGACAAGTTAGACGAAAGTAGGTATAATTCGTTTCCTATTCTCATTAGTTTCATAAAACGTTTAAGGAATTGTGTCGAAGAGAATAAGGGATACGTAGAACGCTATTATAAATTAGTAGACTTTTTATTACTGCCGCTGTTCAGTTTATTTACTATATTTATTATGGACATTAGGGTGGCCCAAAGAAATGAACATGTATTTTTTTCTTGTCTTTTGTGAAAATATGTTAGTTTATCATGTTTTAAGAGCCCCCTCAAAAAATCAACACAAAAAAAATTTTTATAGGTCGCTCCAGATTTTTAAAAATTACCAAAATCGTCAAAAATTTAATTTAAAAAAAAAAAATTTCTCGTTATTTTATCATTTTCTATGTTGATCCCGATTCTGAAAATTTCAAATCGATACTTTAATTTCTAAAGGTCACTCATAATTATTTTAACTTTCAAAGTAGTGTACTTAAATTTTAAAAAATTAAAAAATTATAAATATTTAATACTCACAGTGCGGTAGTAAATTTTGCCTCGAGAAATTTTTCAAGTGTCGTGATTTATTCTGTTTTCATCAAATTCAATAAAAAAATTATTAATTCGTTGATATTTATTTTTATAGGTCGCTCAAAAACATTTTAGGTACACTACTTAAAGTTAAAATGATTATGAGTGACCTTTAGAAATTAAAATATTGATTTGAAATTTTCAGAATGGAAATTTTTTCAACCTAGAAAATGATAAAATAACGAGAAAAAAAATTTAAAAAATATCTATTATTGACGATTTTGGAAATTTTTAAAAATCTTGAGTGACCTCTAAATAAATTTTTTTGGAGCTAATTTTTTTAGGGGGCTCTTAAAACATGACAAACAACATATTTTCACAAGAGACACGAAAAAAAATATTTGTTTTTTTTTGGGGCCACCCTAATGGACATGTAGTTATTTCCAAATAATATGAGGCATGTGTTAATATAATTTCGAGTTTTGATAGATGTACATTTTTTGTGTAGAATAAAATTCTCTACCTATTACTGATAGCTGCGTGTTAAAATTTAAATGTACAAAACGTTACAAAAGAATATTCACGAAAGGTCATAATAAAGTCAACACCCTGTATGATTTAACCTAATGGGTTAATAATCACTGCAAGAGAAAGAGAAACTAAGCAATAGCACATTTTGCTCAAATCGGTTTGCTGGTGTTCTGAATTGAGAAAACAAAAAATAAAAAAATAAACTTTAACACCCTGTAACTTTTTTTGTGACATTTTTCTTTTAAGCAAGATAGGTTAAAACGACATCATTTGGGTTCTAGATTATATCCTTGTAGTATGTAACATTCGTTAGGTGACACTCTGCATTTATATTTATTTTTTGTATAACCATCCAACTCGGGTAAATGGTATTTTTGCAACAATTATATTTATAAAGTTATTCATAAAGAGGAAGAAATTATTATTTACATGCAACCGTAATTTTGTTAAAAAAAATAAATCAAATATGTACAATTTATTGTTTTTTTTTTCACCGTTCCTTTTATTAATTTTTTAATTATTTATAAACTCATTCTTTTTATTGTTTCCAAATTGTTCCTGCAATAACAAATGATTTTCTAATTCTACATACATCAGGTATGTGTTTTTGAATTATTTATATTTAGATATATCATTTTTGGTTTCTGTTTTGGATAATTTTATTTATTGCTAGCTGTTTACTTGGTATTGTCGTGGTATAACTCAATGCTAGTTGAGGCATGTAGTCCACAGAGTAGTTGTTTCCCGCAATATCAACAGATAGGAGTCTTGTCTATGGTGTACATTTTTGCATACTTAAATTGTTTGCATTGTTTGATCTCATTTGATAAGAATCTCTTTAAATAATTTTTAAATTATTTTCAATTAGCGCAATTCCTTCAAAATGTAAAGCTAACAATAAAATATGTTTTTTAAATGAAAATTGTCTCGATTCTGACGTCGAGAATATTTCAATTTTTGAGGTCGTCATATTGCTGTTTTCACAAATTCTTTAGAAAATTTGCAAAGGCAAAATAAATTTTCCTTTCTTTTACCTCTCCTATTTTTGTAATCGTTTTATTTTAGGTTTTCTCCTACTAGAAATAAAGCGTGAAGAATTTGGTGAATAAAAAAAGAGAGTTCGCTTATGTGAAGCTATAAAAATTATCTTTTTCATCTTTAAAAATAACTGGAAAATCCTAACATGGCACCAAAAGTGTTCTTTAAAAAATCGCTTATATTTATTTCAACGCTGTCCGGGCGCCCGCCGTTCATTTCCGGTCGCGCTGCAAACTACCAGAACATCATTAACACGAACATCACTCCATCGACGGGGCTGGCACATATTTTCATTTCCAGCTCAGAAAACAAAGCATAAATCAGAAGTAGATTTACGGGCGGCACATGAGCACAGCGGAATTAACCCATCAAAGCGTATTACCAATTTTAATAGGATACGTCTCTCTGATGCCTCAATCACACTTCAATCTCGGCGCGCCTTTCAAACGATTCCCTACCTTTCGATAAATGGTTTTATAATGGAGATCGTAAATTCAATTTGATGGTAAATTATTCATGCGTTCGCCGTAAATAAGCCGCGTAATGGTAATGCTCGTGGTACCGGGTATGATTTTTATGGCATAATTTGAATAACCTGGATACGATCAGTACGGTGGCCATTCATCGAATCAGTTTGTCAGATCTTGAAACGATTTTGAAGAGTGAGGAAAGACAAAATCATTTTGGATAAGAGTCACAACTGTTGGGAAAAGTAGTTTTACTCGAATAGAAGGAAAGTTTTATAGTAATTTCTCCAACGAGCGCGCGCAAAGTAGTACTTTTCCTCATGCATTTCCGTACACAAACTTTATTGCGCCTTGCGGATAAGATTTTAAACTACTCAAAAATTTCATTGGTAGGGAAAATTTATATTTATTTTGGTAGCTACAGACTATTTTATGCAATGTGAGAAGCCATTTTAATTGTAATTCCTGATATTTGTATTTCAGCTTAAAACAAAAAAAAATAATATTTTTTAAGTTTCTTGTATCCGCGATAATTTTTAAGATGAAAGCGCACCAAGCGGCGAAAGCAGTAAGCTCCGAGACAAGGTAATTTTGACATTGCCGTTCGTGTTTACACATTCATTTGAACAACATTTGTCTTATTTGCCAATATTATTAGTAATTTTGTTATCAAACTGCGGTTATTTGACTTTTGTGTTATTTTATAGGTTTCAAATATTTCATAAATAAATTTTAAGGCAAGTATTTATGTCTACTTTATTTGTCTCTAGCATTACAATTTAATGTACATTTAATTAGGTTATAACTATGAACTTATCCGTTGTGGAATACATTTCCTATTTACATATATGCCAACGAAAACTCTCGTTGTATACAAGAGGAGAGGCAGTTTTTAACGCTGATCATGTGGAACTATATGGGAAAATTGGGCAAAGTTAATTTAACTTTAGAAATTTATATTATGTCTGCAAACTAGTGCCCTTACTTACTAGCACCTTCATGAAAAAAAAAAAAATCGGCAATAATATTTTGATAATTTCTTCAATGGTTTGATGAAAACTTAATTCTGGATTTTTCTTGGACCATGAAGAACAACCTTGAACTGAACAATAATAGTTTGACCGTTTCTTCTTTCTGTCATAATTGCTGAAATTTTCCTCACGCTATTTTCTTAAATTAACAGTGGTTAATAAACGAACACTAAACACAGTTTTAAATAAAATACAAAACGAAATGTCACACACAGAAGAAATGTTTACCTTGTTTCGCTAGTATCATTTGTCACCGCCAGAGGGCGAGCTCTTAGCTGCATTCGCGATATTATAACATTGACAAGCAGCAATAAGTGTACCTGTCGACTTTGATACATGATGTCAGATTTTTCCTCCGTTTCTATGTCAGCAAGAATCTTCAAACACCGACACTTTTCTTCCCATCAAATTGTAAAAGGGGCTAAACGCTGTTAAAATGAGCAGCTCTGTCGAGGAGATACCAGATTCCATCATAGAGGCCGCAA
Source organism: Anoplophora glabripennis (assembly GCF_000390285.2). NCBI lineage: Eukaryota > Metazoa > Arthropoda > Insecta > Coleoptera > Cerambycidae > Anoplophora > Anoplophora glabripennis. The sequence continues at coordinate 202,853 of NW_019416842.1, forward strand.
ACTCTGCAAGTTTAAATTTATTGCCCGCTAGATCTGAACAAAAATATTAGAAACAATATAAACATTTTGAATACTGATGCCGCAACAAAGGGACAAATGGTATCAAGGAGGAGGTGTTCCTAGCCTATTTTACAGATTTACGAAAAATATTTGAGCCAAATATTTTATGGAGTAAAGACTCTATGTTAAAGACTGTCCTTAAAGTAAAAAAAAAACTTGGATTGAAGTCAATATTTCAAGTTAACATCGTTCTTAAAAAAGCAAAGTGTGGGACACCGTCCAAACAACCAGTGTGAAAACAGCAGCCAAAGTTAGCAGCCCAGTTGCACAGAAACACCCGAACGGTCATAGACGTACGTTATAAGACTAACTTTAAGGTCAAAATCTTGGACAAAAGTGAAGTTTCCAGTTTTATGGAAGAAGCACCTCATCAAATTTACCTTCTAATAATAGTCGCCACTATTTTTAGGCGAGCGGTTCACCCCTAAAAAAAGGCATGAACCGACTAAATTTTTAAAACAAAAACCTATAGCTTGAAACTTTTTTAATTTTATAGTGTATTTTTCTGATAATTTACATATATTTTTTATATTTTTCGGCGTTGTCAGTTAATTGTTATAAACAAAAAAGTTGTAAAAAAAATACTCAGCGAATGGTTTTGAAAACAGTTTTTTATTGTAAAACGGACCAAATTTGACAAAAATTCGAAAAATGCTTCGTTTCCGAGATATTTACAATTTAATGTGAAAAAAAGAGTCGAAATCGACAAACTTTCGGAATTTTTTTCTCAAAAACTACTGAACAGATTTTAATTCTAAAAATAGCCTAATAATCGGCAAATCTTCTACTTTAAGATATATTTTTTTGGTATAGGTTAATTATTTTATTGAAGGTATAAAACGAGTAAAAAAACAGTATTTTAAAGGAAATCATGATAAACATATGCATCAAAATGGCGCGAAACACCTCAAATTCAAATTTTCTTTTTACAATATCTTGGAGTAGATTATATTTACAGTAAACATAATGTTATTAGGATATTTTTAATAAAAATTTTTATAGAAAAATTATGGTTATTTCCACATTAGCCGATTGAATGATTAAATGTTATTGTTATATATTGATTAAAAATTTTCGACTCTTTTTTCACATTAAATTGTAAATATCTCGGAAACGAAGCAATTTTCGAATTTTTGTCAAAGAACAAACAGTATTTATTTTGGTCTATTTTGCAATAAAAAAAAACCATTCGGGGAGTAATTTTTTTTACAACTTTTTTGTTTATAACGCCGAAAAATATAAAAAAAAATATGTAAATTATCAGAAAAATACATTTTATAAAATAAAAAAAGTTTCATGCTGTAGGTTTTTTTGTTTTAAAAATTTAGTCGGTTACCTTCATTTAGAAGCTTCCATTAAGGGGTGAACCGCTCGCCTATTTTGGGTTGGCCGGTGCTTGCAAGCGCGATGAGCTTTGCTGCGATAGTTGATCACATAGAGGATAAAGGGAATATGATAGTCGTCAAAATCACTGACAGTAAAAACAATACTTCAAGAATCTTTGTAGTATCCAATGAAACAAATAAGGGACATTATTTACAACTCTATCATAAATATGCAAATTTGCCAAAACCATACACTCCGCGCAGGCGTTTTTTGTGCGGTATAGGAGCATGCAATACTTAATGTGTTGGAATAAAATGGCTTCGGAAATAGCTGCATATCTACAACTGAAAAATTCACAGCAGTATACAGGACATTGTTTCCGTCGTTCTTCGGCATGATGATTCGACAAATAAAAAAAAAGGATATGTCGAATAAAATATTTGCCACGAACAACTGCTCTTCTGGATTAAGTCAACCTTCATCAGGCCATATGAACAGCTGCTCTTCTGAGTTTCAACTTTCAGCAAGTCATGTCAATAACTACTGCCTTTCTGCGTTAAATCAATCTTCATTATGTCACATAAACAACTGCCTTTTTGAGTTAAGTCAACCTTCATCGACCCATTTGAACAAAATTGTCCTGAGTATCATTTTTTTAAATAAATTTTCTAGCAAACAACTATAACTAAATACAATATTTGTAATATTTGTATTATATATACAATTGTAAATGTTACATCATTGAACAGATGTCTCTGAAATTCTGGAAGTTATCTCACTTTTTGTTGTAGTAACAAAATTGGTTTGATGTATATTTCCTTTGGAGCATCCTGCTTGGATTTTTTTACTATATGATTTTCTGTTTTGGATGGAATCTTCTAAGTAGCCTTCGGCTATAGTGAAAGATCGGTGAAAAACCCATCCCAAATGCTTTTTAAGTTTATAATCTCGCCTATTAACGTCCAATCCAAGGTAAGACCCAATTTTTCAATTTGGGTTACTTTCCTTTATTATGAAATATAAACAACTGTTTATTTATGGTGAGGTGGCTTTAGCTTTATATAAATCTTATAAAATTGCAAATCTCTATATTTACAATAAATGGACTGGACTGGTATTGGTTTCGAGTTTGGGGATACTGACAATTATATTCTTTATATTTATAATAATATTTATAATTCTATATAATCTTTATAATATATAATATTCTTTATAATATATTCTTTTCTTATCTTCGATATCATTCATCCCATATAAACGAGCTCCTTGCGGCGATATCTACCTGCGGAATCAACAATTAGAAGCACCTAAAATAGAATTAAAATTAATTATGTTCAATTTGTTTTTTCTAGTATATCTTAAGGATAAAGAATTGATTCTTCATCGGCAGCATTATTCAGAATAGTTTCAATTTGATTTCCTGTAGGAATTTTATATTTCTTAATATACAGGGTGGTCCGAATTTTATGCAGGAAACTTCGAGGGTAGATAGATCTCTTTAAAATAATACGTGTTTGCCTTATAAACATAGGTCTGGAACGGCCCCGTTTTAGAGATACAGGGTGTTGAGGTTTTTTTAAAAAAAAATGATTTTTTGTTTATATCGCACACTACCTCACAGGTGGTGTAGAAAGGAGTGTAAATAATTTTATTGATGTGCTTACAAATTGCACTTACTTTTAAACATAAACAAATATTCTTGTAATATTATTGTTAGAAGTATCTGTCACAAGGGGATTGTATTGGTATGAATAACTTGAGAACGGCGAATCTTAAAAAAAAAATTAAAGTCACCTTTTTTACGTATTTTATGCATTAAAATATAAATCAGTTACAATGACATGTAAAAAATGCAGTGACGTAGGTTTTTTTGTAAAAAAGGTTGTCCCTGTCCAGTTGTACACCACTGGTTGAAACTTTAAAGCTCATATTTCAGGGAATATAAGGCCTACTATCATACATTAATTTACCAAATTTTATTGAGATCGGTTAATAGATTCCGGAGATATGAACAAAAATCAATTTTTTTGACAACTTCAACACCCTGTATCTCTAAAACTGTGCCATTCCAGACCTATGTTTATAAGGCAAACACATATTATTTTAAAGAGATCTATATGCCCTCGAAGTTTCCTGCATAAAATTCGGACCACCCTGTATAAGAGAATAATTTTTGGGTTTGTACAGCAAAGCCAAAAGGACGGATTTCTTCTGCTACTTTTTTACGTTTTTTTTTTTAGTGCACCAATACATAGAAACGTCTCTACGCGTTCTTGTTCTTGTTCCTTTCTGAATTTTATTTTCTACTTCTAACATTTTAAAATCTGATGAAACGTTAATTTCTGGATGAAAAATTCTATGGAAATTATACACATGTTTTTTTGGCGAGTCTAAAGAAATATTTGTTTTTATTTTGTGAATTCATAAACTAGAGAAATTGATACTATTAATAAACAACGAAGGTACCTTAATTAATAATTACCTTCAGAGATGATTCTTCTCACCTAACAAAAATAAATGAAATAAACTTGGAATCTGGTACAGTGCAGTCTGGAGATTAAAGAGACTCCTCCTAAACAGATGTGGATAGGCAATTTCCAAATTTCCAAAAAAAATTTTAGTGAAACCTCGACATTTTATGAGTAGCAAATGTAGGTAAAAATTAGAGTCTCTCTTTTTTGCTAAATTTCGCACATATTTGAATAAAATTTTGTAGTTTTTCTGATGAAAGTTCATAAATGTTTGACTGGAAATATTCTGTCTAAATTCGTAAGTAATAGAAGATTTTCATTAACGTTACCATTTTTTAACCCTTCCGATTTCTTCTAATTTTGAGGCTATTAGTAACTTTTTTCAACAAAATTTGCATGAATATAACTTCTATAAGGAAATTGCAATATACCGAATCTGATACCAATAACTTCTTCAAAGGTTCTTCATCAAAAGTTGTATATTACTTTCAGACACAAGATAATAGAAGGCATTTTAAGAAAAAAGTATTATTACAATAAAAATGAAGCAGAGGCAAGGCAAGATCACTAATACACACCGAAATGACACCAAAATTGATAAAAATCAGAATCTTCTCCAGTGTTTGCCATAATCGTAGTCGTAATATTAGTTCTTTTTTAAACAGAAAGTGTCAGAAACAGCTGCAAAATTGACTTTTTTACAATATCCAACGCTACTGACGGAATAATTATTGGCTTTGAACATTTCAAGTATTCAGTGAAAAAATCATATCCTCCAAAATTGTTTATTTGTCAGCTTTTAAGTTAAGTGAATTAATAAATATCTTTTTAATAAACTTGTCAAAGGGCGGCATGAACGGTCTACCAGATTTCGTGATATGTACACTGTCCCACGTCATCGTACTGCTCAATTTCAAAAGTCATTTAGTTATAATGCCGTTAAAATCTTTAATAAGCTCCCCTCTGCCATTAAATCTGCTTCTAGTTGTCATGTTTTGAAAAAACAGGTCAAATCTTATGTTGCCAACTTAACATAGATCAATATTTATTTGTATTTTTCTCATGCATACTTTGAATTTATTCATTTATTCGTATATTTTGTATTTCTCTTTTTTTATAATCATACTTATGTTTTCTAAGGAAGTGGTTAGGTGGTAGAGCAACAGTCATGTTGAACCTCGCCACTTCTCTAATAATATTCTTTTGTTATCTGTTGGTTGTAATCTAATAAAGGCACATTATTATTATTATTATTATTATTATTAATTGAATGATTCTGACAAATCGTCTTTTCAATCTTTAAAGATCTTCAAAGTTGCAAGAGGAACTATCTACAAATATTTAAATAATCTAAAATAATTGAAAATAAAACTTTCTAATGCCTTTATAACTTTTCTAATATTTTCTTTTAACTGAATATCAATTCTGTTAATATTTTATATTGACTTATATTTGCAACAAGGACGCTAATTTATTGTTGTCCAATTGTATTTTAAATGTTTTAGATTTATATTAGTAAGTTTTACAATAATCGTAATTGTCTAAAATTGTCTGAAATATAAAAAATGGAGCCCTTAGTGCTCTAGAAAAGAATATCAACTTTTTGTTTATCCACACATTTCTGCAATACTTACCTTATATTGACAATTTTTCTCTGTTTCACGAAATAAAAACAAAATAAAATCGTGAATCACCACCAATTAAGTCAGTAAATATACGTCTCCACATTTACATCGCATATCAGAATTGAGGGAATAAACATAAATCAGCGAAATCCCATAGTGATAAATTATTTTAATATACGTTATGTATTCGGTTATTAAAAATGTATACCGCATAGTGTTATAAAACAGTCGAGCTGTCGTACCGGTTCCGTGAAAGTTATACGATATATTAATATTAATCAAACCAGTTAGTTGCTGAATCGAGAACTATAGTTGTATAAAAAAAAACGTCGTAAAGTATACTGATTTTGCTTCAATAAAATCCCCATTGGACATCCTCAAAAGATATCATCTACATTGACTGCGCCAAATTACTATAAAATTATTTATTGCTGCTTTTTTATTACGATACAGTAATTTATGTTTATAATTTACAGGATTTTTTTTTAATTTGTGAAGTGGGAAATAAGTTCCTCTAAGTATAGTCAGTGGAAAGTTAGTGCTATAAACGTAACCTGAAAAAGCTGCAAAAAATATACCTAGTTGCAATTTATCGTTCGTTTTATACCATTATATTATGTGTACAGTGTGGCCCATTGGTTTTTCAGCCACCCAGTAACATCTTTCTTTTTGTGCAATTTTAACCGGATTTTTTTTTAGATGTATAGTTTGATGAAGTGTGCTTTGTGAAGGAAAACGTGTGTTATCCCACAAAATCCAAGGCGTACTATGTTCGTTTTTAGCAGTAAAATTCTAATATTTCATATTAGGGATTTTTTGAGATAAAATATATTTACGCCAATGGCTTAAACGACCCGCCAAAACGGGTCAATACCAAATTTTATCAACAAATTTTAAACAAATTCAAAAGTCTATTTTTTTTCATTAATTTATTGTTGATATCAAGTTGTCCATGAAAACAAAAAATGATGAGAGAAAGTACCTGTCAGAAAATGCCTGGCACAAACTAAAATAAAAGCTTGAAACCAAAATGTGTACCTACATACTTTGGAATTGGGATATGACGAAAGCCGTTGGAAGTTTTGTTATTAGCTACAGGAAATATTTAAATAATCCTAATTTTTTAGTGGAATTTTATTTAGTGATGAGGCCACATTTACTACAAATGGGGTAGTTTTGTCCCAAAATTGTCATTGGTCAGCTGAAAATCCAAAATTCAAACGCAAAGAGGCAGTGTTTGCAAAAAGTTAACGTTTGGTGTGGAATAATAGAATAATGAAATAATAGAATTGGTCCTTTCTTTTTCTGAAGGCAATTTTAATGCGAATAAAATTTTAAATTTTCTTAATAATGAATTTCGGAACGCGTTAGATGATTTGCCTTTAAGAAATCTTCTTAATCTAAAATTTCAATTAAATGGTAGCTCTATTCATAACGCTGTTGCAGTGAAAGAATGGTTAAATAAACATTTTGAGAATTGTTGGATAATGCGAAATAGTCCTTTAATTGAGTGGCCACCGAGATCCCCGGGCTTGATGCCATTAGATTTTTTTTTCTTTGGGGTTTATTGAAACAAAAACTGTACACGAACTACGTGCTAGGATAATGCAAGCCTGCGCAGAAATTACCCCAAACCAAACACAAAAAGTTATTACGAACGTAATAATTGAGAAGTGCATAGAAGTAAATGGTGGATTGATAGTAAGGACAAGATTATAATTATTTAACTTTTGTTGGTTCCAGTTATATTTTTAAATTTGTCAAAACTAAGATTTTTAATAATTATTATTATACCTTACTAGAGTTTAATTAATTTCATGTTTTTCAACAATAAATTAATGAAAAAAATAATAATAATAATTAAAGACTTGTGTATTTTTGATTTCGCTAAAAAAATCGTTATTATTTAAAATTTTTTGGTAAGATTTAGTATCGGCCTGTTTTAGGGGGTCGTGAATGCAGTGGCATTTTTTCTCAAAGAATCCCTAATACGAAATATTAGAATTTTACTCCTGAAAACAGTCGTCGTACGCATTAGATTTTGTGAGATCAGGCTCATTTACTTTCACAAGCTCTACATCTTAAAAAAAATCCGGTTAAAATCGCACAATAAATAAAGATTTTACAGGGTGGCTTAAAAATAAATAGGTCACACTGTGTAATATAATTTAGTATAATTTATTTATTTATTTATTTATTTATTTATAATACTATTTATGTTATGGAGAAATGGAACATATTATACATATTTATTTATTTATTTCACTACATATTCAACAGGCAAATGCCCAGTTATATGATACAAAGTCAATGTAGTAATACAACACACAATGCATTCGAAAATGTATGTCAATAAATAGAATTAATAATAATAAATTAACATGGCAATATACCAGCACAAAATATAGTAGACATGATACAAAGTCAATGTAGTAATACAACACACAACGCATTCGAAAATATATGTCAATAAATAGAATTAATAATAATAAATTAACATGGCAATATACCAGCACAAAATATAGTAGACATAATATAATATACATACATATACACATAGAAAAATATATATTAGAATAGCAAAACTATGGTAGATATAGAATATATAAAATCATTACACATAAATAAATACCTAAAAATATCGATACATATGCACGCACATTCACTTATACATATAGATAAACACGAATCAATAAAATAGTAAAAACACAAATAAAGTATTAAAACTATAAATTAACAGTAAAGAATCCGCTTTTTAATTTCATTAATAGTGCAAGAAAATATATCTAACCTGTCCTCAACATTGCAATAGTTGACAATCATCTGATATAAAGGAGATGCTTTCATAATGTTAGTTCTTACAGTGGGTAACTTAAATATGTTATTTTCACGAGAAGCAAGCCTAGGAACTTTGATCTGAATTTTGTTGAGTAACCAGGTGCAATCAATTAAGTTGTTTAGTATTTTATGTAAAAAGACATTTTGATGTGTAATTCTGCGTGTTTTTTACTAATTACAATGAAAGCGATCAAGTAGTGCATTATGTGGATATCCTCTTTCAGGATATATTCCGTCAAGCTTAATGCGACAAATTTAAAAAATTTTCTTTGAACTTTTTCCAAAGATTCAATGTGTGCACTATAAAAAGGACTCCAGACAATTGATGCATATTCCAATTTTGACCCAACAAAAGATTCATAAAGTAATTTCATAGTATGTATGCTGTGGAATCCTTGAGAAGAACGTATAATAATACCTAAAGATTTATAAGCAGATGATGCAACTATGTCAATGTGTTTTATAAAATTTAATTTAGCATCGAAAACAACACCAAGATCTTTTATGTACTGAGGCCTTTGCAAGATAGAAATAACTATCAATGTTATAGTTATATTTGATGTGGTTAATTTTACGTGTAAAAGACATTACAATACATTTTTCTGCATTTAGAGGTAATTTATTTTGGTTGCACCAAACAGTTACCATATTTATTGCTTTTTGAAGTAGAGCACAATCAGATTCAGATGCAATTTCTGTGAATAATTTCAGATCATCAGCATCACAACAAACAGTGTACCCAATTGACATTCGCAATTATGTCGTTAATAAACATTACGAACAATAACGGGCCCAAAATAGATCCTTGTGGTACACCCGACCTCTGCTGAAACTTCTCAGATTTATACCCCCGGAATTGAACAAATTGGTATCTATTCTGCAGATACGACTTTAACAAATTATTCATTGGTATGCTGAGATCAAATGCTGTTAATTTATCCAATAAAATTCCGTGGTCGAGTCTGTCGAACGCCTTAGAGAAATCAGTATACACAACATCCACTTAACTCTAACGGTCAAGCTTTTCAGCTATGTATTGACATTTTGTGACCAAGTTAGTAACCGTTGACCTGTTCTTCATGAAGCCATGTTGTTCAATCGATATTGTATTTGAAACCCGACTGCAAATGAAGTTATGAAGAATAATTTCAAAGACCTTAGCAAAATTACAGATAATACTAATGGGCCTATAATTGGTAAGTTCAAGTTTTTCACCTTTTTTATAAATGGGGCATATTCTGGACAGTTTCCAAAGATCGGGAAAATAACATGAATGAATGAATAAGTTAAAAACAAACGCAAGTGATTCCGCAGAGCAGTAGCACAATCTTTAACCAAAAATGAAGGAACTAAGTCTGGGCCCATAGTCATAGTAGATTTAATTCTTTTAATGACATTAATAACATCAGTTTGACTAATAGAAATATTTGATGATGCTGATGAAAAGAGAGAATTATTAATAATCATGCTTGGTACCGTAAAGGATTTGGAAAAATAGTCAGCAAAACTATTAGCTATCAATTGGGGATCGTCAATTAAGTCATCATTGTATTTCAGTATGTAAGGAAGAGGTGCTAAATTAAATTGGGAATTAAAATAAGTCCAGAATTTCCTTGGATTTTGATATTAAATTCAATATTGTGAAGATAGGCTTCATGTGCTAATCTAATATTAAATTTTATCTAAGACGTTTAAATGCATTCAAATCATCATCGTTATTAAACTTTTTATACCTTCGCCAACATGAGTGCTTTTGTTTAATATTATAAATAATATGACCATTAAACCAAGGAGGGTAAGATTTCGTTGTAGGTTTTTTCATGGGAATATTATCATAAAATATGTCCTTCAACTTATTATTAAATGACTCGACTGCGTTATTTGGATCTCCATGCTCTCTAAGAAAGCTCCAATCAGTATTAGCAATATCTTCATACAAGGTCGGAAAATTAGCTCTTTTAAAGTTAAAATCATTGGATGAATTAACAACGTTAATATGTTTAGGTTTGCTAATATCTACATTGACTGACAGTGCCGGATGATATACATCCTCATGCACAATGACATCAGGTGCATTTTCAACGATACAACTTTTATTATATAGAATTAAGTCTAGTAACTTATTTTGATTATTATAAACTCGATTATATTGTTCAAGGCCAAGAAAATTTAAGAAGTTATTCAAAGTATTAAAATTGGGAGTTGATATATTATTTTCCTTGCACATTGAGTACTCAGAAATATTAAAATCACTACCAATAATCAATAATATTCAATATAATATATTATTATGCTATTTTATATTATTTATTATTTTTATTGCAGATTTTTCTTAAAATTTTATTAACTCGCTTTTCTTGTGTAGTTATAGAAAATAAACAATCGAATTTTAAAAGAAAATATATGTTTGGGTTAATATTCAACTCGGCATTTAAAACTACTACCGTTTCTAACTACTGTAATATTCACTCTTTTATACATTCCACTAACTTGACATAACAGCCATTGAAGTCATTAGTGGCAAATTGATTGAAGGTGTGTTGTTGCATCGATTTCCTGCCGCGTTTCTCGAAAACAGTGCCAGTTCCATGTTTTCCGGTGGTACGTCTTCCGATATATGAGCCACAGTGGGCGAGAGTCTGTGGGCGACCCACAGCTTGAATTATTTACATATATTTCGAATTATACGTGAATACATACATATCTTATAAACCGATAAATACATTTTTCTTAGCCGTGTGCCAATTAATAGAATGTTTTGCAAAAACAGTATAGTCGGTATAATTATAGACCAGAGACCCATTACGCTAATGAAACACAAGTTTTTGATTTGCGTATCAGAAACCTGGCATCGGCAATTGCATTTGGTCATTTATTTTGAACGTCATGCAGCTGTGTGAAACACAAGATATTTTCCAAGTAAGACATAGGTATCCTTCAAAATGTTTACTAACTTTTTACAATCCCACAGCATACTTCTGAATTTTTTAACCAAACTACTGTTTACTTGTGGTAATTCAAATTCATTTTTAATATTACCAATGCTACAGAAATTTCTAAAATATTTAAATAAACTGTTGACATTTTATTTGTTTCTTAAGTGTCAAAAAGTCTAATTACTTGACTGAGATGAAAAAAAACTATCTTGTACTGGAACAAGCATATCTGATCAACTGCAGTTATTTTCTTTGTTTGATAATTGGAAACCGTGGAAATTTATTGCAAACATGAAGGCAAGATAACTTTTTAAAACCGTATCCTATTATGAAGCTCCAATTATTATACAAGATTTATTTTTCAATGTATTATCAAGTATCGACGCAGACGGAGCAATTGAATCAGAAACTTCAACTACTTTCGAATATATTTTCTTTAAATAAATATAATTTTTTTGATCCGTTGTAATGTCCACAGTTGATACCTGTAATTTTATTTTCAAGAAGAAAATAAAGCATGGGATGCGATATACTTTCCATTATCTATTTCGATAGGTGATAAATTCTTTTGGCGATAATTTTCCCCATTGAATTTACCTTCTTTCTTCAGCAATTTACTAAGATGTTCGAATAATGCCAGAATTAAAAATATTTTCCATAAGGATACATAATGGTAGACATAGTGATTTAGCAAATCGTTCTAGTACAAAAGACCTTCAGGAGAAGATGAGTTATTAGGAAGACTGGTTAGTTTTTTATGGACAACATTTGGATTAAAGGATTAGTCAATTGGTTGTCGATAATCGGCATATTGACTTCAGAAACGTTGCCATCAGATTCTTCACTGTACTTAAAAATATATATTCGGAGAATATGATTACAGCTTCTTGGTCAGATTGCATAAATAAATTATAAAGTTATCTCTGATGTGAGGACGTTGTGTTGGATTGTAGATGCCAGAAAATTTCTGATAATCGCCGTTTGTTGTTCGAGAGAATAAGTTTATTTTCATGTTCAGATTTTTTCTTTTCTGTAGTTGAAATTGATATATTGGAGAAAATGGGAGATCATGAGATCGTAAGACTCTCCTTCAAATGATTCTCGGTTCAATATCATGGCTGGAGCTAATTATACAAGACTGTACAGGTAACGAGTCCATTCTTCTTTTGGGATCAACCACTGAATTGTGATTTAAACTACTAGTCAATTATAGTATTTCGTGATTCTAGTAGATTTGTATTTACAGGATATAATTTGAAAACGACAAAGTAACGTAATTAGAAGCCTAAAGGGTAGAAAACACACTAATAAATTAATATTAAAAATGAAAGTGTAAAATATGTACCACCTCCACGAATGCTTACTCGCTCGGATTCTACTAATATGCCGGAAAATCTATTTTAGTCTCAGTTTTAGTGTTCTACAGAACATCAGAACTTATCCAATTTAGATATACACGGGACTCTTACAAATACAATTTTGTAAAAATCAAAAAGGGCAATTCGAAAATAATTTAAAAATATACTTCTGCACGGCGAAGTGTAATAAAAAACGGACAAAAACTTGAAAGAATTTTGCGAGGAAAGAAATAAATAGAATTTTATAACACCTATTTTATATCGGCAAATTCAACTGCTTTTGTCGCTACTGTTATCATTAAGTAATGATATTAATTTGTGGTTTTAATTATTAAAATAATTTGAGATACCTGATGTTACATCAACTGTTCAAATTTTTGTCCACCGACTTGTAAACACATTTGGACCCGTCTTACACCGTTTCTACGAACTATCACAAATGTTGTCTTGCTTCACCATATATTAAAACGATATTTATCAACACCGAATTGCTATACACGTAAGCCATTTTTGACACTAACTACTAAAAAACTATGGTAAATACTATCGCAATGACGTTAATACTAATTGTAAAATAGAATTTGAGTATTCGGAGTCGCTGGGGCCTCGTGGCTCTCCACGCGCATTGCCTAAAGCGCACAACGCGAATGACTCTAGAAAGTCTAGTTGTTCAACCATGTAATGGTGAAAAGTACTACAACTTCAATAATTTTTTTCTCGGAAATTATAAGAATTTCATAAAAAAAATTAAATTATTGACTCCATTTTTCATGTCGCATCTATTCCCAATTTTTTTTTGGAAAAGTTGAGAATCACTGTGTAATTCGTTTTCATATTAGTCCAGCTGATATCAACTTTTGTACTAAAGACAAATAAAAAAAATCTAATATGTAACTCTAATTTGATTGTTAAGAGAAATTGAAATCTTATAAAACAAACAAATCATCCATTCAAGGAAGGAATAACAATGTAAATCTAGCCCCACAAAAAATTTTACAAGACAATATAGGACAAGAAAAGAACTCTCCTTTCATCATTTGCGCCTCAGGTTTTTTAATCAAGCTTACCAAAAAACGTGCTGCTTTATTACAAAAACTCTATAAAAAATTTCAACTGAAAGTATTAATAAAAACACTTTTTAATTACTTTCACTATCTACGGTTAATAGCTTGTAACACCCTGTATATACCTTTTTCTTCCAGTGTGGAATGAAAAATTGTTTAAATTAGCACTGTAAGAAACAACACAATTTTGAAAAATAAAATTACACTTGACAGTTTTATTTTATTTTAAAGTCACAATTTGAAATCCAAATCTTGGGCTCTCTCTCTTTTTGGGGTTTATGGTAGTCATTTGATTCCACAGCTGTGATATTCAGTTATTTTTGTACGGGAAAAATCTAGTATGTCTAATAAAACGTATAGCTCCGTTTAATGAACGTATTAGTATTATAAGAGTGTATCGCACGGTAGCCTGGCCATACTACGCAAATACCTACGTGAAACGTAGCTGCAACGCTGATTTATAGTTCCTAATTAATAACCGGAACAGTGGCCAGGCTATTAGGCGATGCATTATTCCTCCTAAAATGTAGTCGAACAGGAAGCCACTTTACGTCAAGCGATTCTCAGATATACTTTCTAGCATGTGAGAACGATTTAATGGTTCGGAAATCCTTAGGATTTTAAGACAGAGGTACGCGATAGTCGTTATACCAGGAATTTAAGAGGTTATAGGTACATAGACGTACCTAAATAGAGTGAAGGGGAATATTTTGCCCCTTTCTAAAATCCATTACTGCACACGATTAGGAATAATAATGATTATTATTATTATTATCATTATTTATTATTATTATTATTATTATTATTATTATCATTATCATTATCATTATCATTATCATTATCATTATTATTATTATTATTAGTAATACATATATTACACGTTCATATTTCTTGTTTTTCTGTTTTCATTTTCAGAAACAACGCACTTATGCAGATTGAAAAAGATCATAAACTCAGGAGACGATGTAACATTATACAGGGTGTTCCTTAATTATATGCGAATATTTAAGGGGGTGCTACATGGAAAATTAATAATAGTTTGCTTTAGGTATAGATTATGGTCCAAAAATGTTCCGTTACGAAAATACGGGGTGTTAAAATTTTAGGAAAGTAGGAAATTAATTAATATTTTCTAAACATATTTCAGTGATATTTAGTATTTAGTTATAGTTAATAAAGGCGCATGTTTTTCAATACAGACATAATTTTTAGTGGCGTGTGTACGAGCACTGACTGATATTATTAAAGGAAAAAATGCTACGCCAATGGTTTTTTTCCCCTAATAAAATAATTTTTGAAATCCCCATTCAATTTGAAATATAAGAGCTCTCTTGAGATTTTGTCCTGCGATACGCAGTTTTCAGCAAATTTCAAATTTCAGCAAACCGCTTTGTATTCTAAAGAAAAGCAATATAAAAATTCTACAAATTTTCACAACGTTAAATACTTGTAATTGTAACTTACCTATATTTTTAATGAACAACTAAACATTTGAGGTTAGTTGAGGATACTTTCGTGTAAACTATTAAACAGTCACTACAATTTTATTATGCATTATTTTGATTTAAATAAATAAGTGGCTTTTCTTGTTCCGAATAAAAATTAGTTGCAAATATTTAATTTCCATAAAAATAATACCAAACAAAGCGCAAATTATATTCGGTAAAAACAATATCATTTTATTTGAAATTTTTGAATTGTATGTTTATTTATCACGCATTTTAAATTTGATAGTTTTCAATATTCTATTCCAATAAATTGTACATTATGTTTGTATTATATGAGAGCAATATAATTTTATTTCAAATTTACAAATTGCAATGTACCCATTTATCTATTATTGATTTATAATTTAAAAATTGTCTATATTTCATTTCAATGCTATTAAATGAAAACTATACCTAATATGCTCGTAAAAATATTCGATTTCACAGCCCTTTTTGATACTTAATTTCTTTACGGTACTTTAAAATTAATTTTATATTTGTTTTTTTTTCTTAACTTTGTGAAATTGTAATAGATCATCTAACAAAGATGTTGAATCTATAACTGAAAAAAGTGAATATAACAGGCCGACAAAAAAAATTTTTTTAGTAAAATTCCGCTGCATCCGAAAATTACATATAAAAAAATTCCGAAAATGACAAAAATAAACTTTTCTTACGTATGGATTCCCCTCCACCCCCCCCCCCACATCAAATTGCACCTAAAAAACAAAATGGGGTTCAGACGCTAACTGCCGAAAAAAACAGGCTCAAAAAAAATTCATAAGCGTTATTCTTATTTTTGAAAGAAGCAAGTATACGGAGGGATCCCTCACGTCCAAACAATTTTTTTACCATTTTCGGATTCAGTGAATTTTACTAAAGATAGGAAAATTGGGGGCCAGTTTAGATTTTTGAATTTTTGGGAGGAATTGAGCGCGTGTGGAAGAGAATACATAACCTACGTCATAATTTTTTTTATTATTTTCGGTTTTATCGTAAAATTTTATTAAAGATAGGGTCACGTCTCTAAAACAAAAAGAAATAGTCGGCCTGTATAATTAATAAAAAAATTATAAGATCTTTATTATTATTCCTTAACATCAACACCTCTGTGCAGAAGAAAAATTGTCGTGGTAGGTTTCTAAATATTGGATCTTGCAATGCAAATATTTTTAGCCTCAATCTTTCCTTGTAAAAAAATATTTTGACCCCGCCAATGCTACGTTATTACGCTAATAGAATATGTAGTTAATTTATAAACGCTAATTAAAAAAAATTAAATATGGCATCGATCAGAGGTTCAACTTTGTGTTATTCCAACAAGCGTTATTAAGTTTTGCAAAAAACCGACATAATTTAAATACCATAAGTTTTAGTCATGTCTAGCTACTTGTTTTAGTTATGGTATAACACTATGACAAAATCAGTAAAGTAGAGAAAAAATATTTTTAAGGCAAAAAAGGATTTTCAAATATGGTATGTATTTATTATCTTTTTTTTTCCACAAGTGTACCTATGTACACAGTTAGTCAAATTCAATGGGATTTTCAAAATATTTCAAAAACATTTAAAATAAGAAAAATCAATTCACCTCTTCCAGCTCGATATTCAAATTAAATTCAACTGTCAAATCATATACAGGGTGCCCGGGAGTTCAAAATAGTTGCAGTCCTTCATAAAAAAAATTCCTATCTGGCTTCGTTGCGGAGTTATTCGCCTTAAAAAAAGAAGTTTAAAGAACAAATTCCAATTATAACTTCTAAGTCGTTACCACGATAACAATGAAATTTAGGCAACTAAAATAACTCATGGTAATGTTCATTCAAACTGATATTCAATATGCCTGGATTATACAGGAGCAGACTAAGTTTTCCATTTAAACTTATACATCTTTGACAGCGTTGCCAAGTTTATTTTTCTTTCATAGCTCGATTCCTCTCTCACATTGCTAAAATAAAAGGTATATCGTATATCAGTCGATATCTGGTACCGTTTTTGAGAAAATCACAACGAAGCCCGATAGGAAGAAACTTTTTTATGAAGTACTACAACTATTTTGAGCTTCCCTGTATACTCCTTCGTTTTTGACATGACTTTCCGGACACCCTGTATTTGATATCCTCAGTGGTTTTCGAGTTACATAGCGATATTTATCGATGAAAATAAACTTATGAAAAGGTTCTTCTTAAGCTGTGTTCAACTCTCACTTTTTTTGCTGTTACCAATAGACACTACAAATCAGAAATAATATCACAATTTAGTTCTGGAAATTTTTAATTACATTTGACCAACTTTTACAAGTTAACCTAATCAACCACCATCATGCCGCTGACAGCCTACTACAGTGCTTTCGAAAAGTAACGAATAAATTCGTTATTTTTTAAATTGAGAAGTTTTCGAAAAAATCCCCTGGCACGTCGATTTTGTTTTTAAAAAAGGCACTTTTTAACATACGACCCATGTTTGTGACGTCATCGTTGTTCGAGATATGACGTCATCGACAATTTTTTTAAATAGCAACCCCCAATTTTGACCATGCCATTTGAAAGAGCGTGTCATTCTACATACACATCATGAAAAATTATGGTGTTACATAACAAAAATTTCAAGAAAATAATGCGAGAAATAATGTTTGAAGATTTTAAAATTTAATTTTCACAATACTGAAAATGATAATGATTATGTAAAAATCGACTAAATTAAATGTTCAAATTGTGCACCGTTGGCTGCCTGACAGTAGCCAAGACGATTAATAAATTATTCATTAATGAAGACAGAATTGTTTTGATACCTGCGCATTTCATATTTTTGTTGCTAGATAGCCAAAAGAGCGTGAGAAAGTTATGAAAATCAAGGTAATTTTGAAACGTTCAACTGACAGGTAAGAAATTGTCCAATTCTACTATAAATGTAGATGTAAGTACTTTAAAGAATTACAAAACGAAATCCCAAAACCCGATCGAAATCGGTCTGATAGTTTTGATATGAGACAATTTGTTACTAAATTTTAGCGCGAAATGTCGTTATTTTTTTGCGTCAGTGCTGAGGTTAAAGTTAGGCATTTTAATTGGCGCTGATTTTTTTACACATACTTAGACTCTTTAACTATCATATAGAATCGTTATAATATTAATTTTCTTTTTTTTAATAATTTTTGGAGTGATTTTAAAAATTCGAAAAATTTTGACTTTATGAACAAATACTTTCGTGAAGCGGTTTTGCGGGTTGGAATATATACCAAAGTACTAAATAATAGTTCTCGGAAAGACGCTTAACTTGAAAAAAAGAACGTTCAAATCGGTCACATAAGTTCCGAAATATAAAGTGTCAAAGTCAACAAGCGTTAGCTGCAAAACTGTAGGTTTTTTAAGAACTTTTCATATGTGCTTTTATAAATATTATCGCACGTGTGCTTTTTTTATGAAAATTCAATGAATATCGCCAAACCGACCATTTGAGCCGTAACACCGGGGGGAGGGGATGAATGATAGAAATTGAAATCGCGCGTTCAAAAAGAACGTGCCCTCTTCGGCGTCCAATATCTCGGCTTCTAAGGCTCAGATTTTGATGATTTTTTTTAAATCGAAATAGCAAAATGAGAGGAATTCAATTATCAAGATTTCATTGAAATATTATAAAACTTTATCAGCCGATTACGACTGCTAAAAATTACACACATTTCATTGTTGAATATTCATGTAAATAATATCGATGGTAGATATTCTATTGTTAATATGTATTAATTTTAATAACTACTTGGTAATATTTAAAATCTTGAAATTTTTATGTAATAATGTAATTTATTTATTGTATACATATAATATAGAAAAAATGCAGATACAAATAATTATTATTTGATATTTATAAAACGTATCGTCGCATTAGTAAAAAAGTATTCCGCTTTTTTATAGCATAGTTGCTGATTTCGCTCTCAAAAAATTTCTTCCTTTGGTAAGCAATTAAAAATCGCACTTTGCAATTCATTATACAGGCTGTCATGCGGTGACGGTCCATTAGAATATTTCGGAGACTACTTCGATTTGAATTTTGAAAATTTTTGACCTGGTGGTCTTGGAGGTTTTATTTAGAGTTTAAATAAAATAATGCCATATACAATTTTGTAAAAAAAATCGAAAAGGGCAGGGATTTAAAAATACACTTCTGCACGGCACTGGAAACTGTTCTACTGTAAAACCTGACCTTGCGCAAGGCAAAGTATGCAGCATAAATGGACAAAAAATTGAAAGAATTTCTTTCCCAAGGAAAGAAATAAATAAAATTTTATAACACCTATTTTATATCAGCAAAATCAATTGTTATTATTAATTAATAACATTTATATGTGGTATTAATTAATAAAATAATTTAACCCTACCTATCTGGAACTTTATTCTTGAATTATAGGGAGTAGAAGAAACGAGAGAAAGGGGGCGTCTCTCTACTAAAACTCATTAATCGGTATTCTTGAATGGTGTTCTATTGAGTAATGATAGAAGAATTGTTCCCTATTTCTTCTACTGATATTTTCGGGTGAACAGACAGAGATCATTTGACCTAACCCTATATTGTTTGACATGTTTCACAAATTACAAATTCCGCAATCTGTCTGTAATATGACTAGTTACTGTTTTGTGGTGATATCCTTCGAGAAATTTGAGGAAACGTTCGTATAATTTGTGTTTACTTGAAGGATTGTACAATACACGAATAAAATAATAATAGTATAAAATGGATCTGCCTAATATAGTATTAAAATATTTGTAAGTTCTTCCCAGTTAGCCCTCATTTTCTCTCTAGTGTAGCTGGGTGTTAAATTTCTTATACATTTGTTTTTTTACCCTCAATATATTCTATTAGAAGTTCTTTTTGTGTAGAAATTACTCGATTTAGCTTCGGTTTTTTATTAATTTCCATTTTCTTTCCTTTTTATTTGCACCTGACACTGACAGACAAATAACAATAATTCTAAAGTAGTACTTATTTAATGACTAGCTAATCACTAATTTTCATTCTACCGCCTATTTACTGCTTTCTGATTGGTCGATACATTTGACAACATTGTTCCTCGTTCTTCACTTTCAAGGCTCGATCTCTTTGTATCGAGAATACAGTATGAATTTTCTGATAGAGCAGTAGTAGAGCGAAATGAAGGAACGTTCCCCAGGGAGCATTCTATTCTCTCACCGTCAAGAATCGAGCTCCTGATGTTACACCATAACACAAATGTTGTTTTGCTTCACCATAAATTAAAACATTTCCATCGACTTCGAGTTGTTATACACAAGCCATTTTTGACACTTGAAAAACTAATATAAACACTATTCGGAATCACCTAGGGCTCCGTGGAGAGAGAACGCATTGCATACAGCGCACAACGCGAATGACGCTAGAGACTACAGTAGTCCAGTGATGTAAAGGTTGAAAATACTACAACTTCAATAATTTCTTTCTCGGAGACTATAAGGATTTTACAAATATTTTTTACGATATTCCATTTTTCAAGACGCATCTATTCCCAAATATTTTGGGAATCCATTAATAAAAATTGTTCAACGGAGCTTCTTGTATAACTACTTAAATATTTTAATTTCTACTTTCATCGTATCCAACCGTTTTAATTTTCAAGTGGGAAACCAGGGTTAAAGCATAGGGTTATTGAGTTCCCCATTCCAAAGGGAAACCATCAATATCGTTAGTATTTACGAGTCTCCTGATATTCTCAGGTTCATGACTGCATAATGCTATAATTATACAGTGTTATGTTATGAGGTTGCGGTTAGGAAGTTTCAAGATTATATAGTTTGTATGAAAAATGTAGGTTTTCTACTTGTAATCGAGTGGTTTGGAGTTGAATAGGGATGAGACACTACTGGGTATTTCTCAAGATATACATACCGCCCTTAAGCCAATTAAAGGATACATATATCTCTATTGGTACATGATTAGTACTACGATGTCCGTCATACATACCACAAAGAATTTTCTTGTAATAACTTTTTTTATATTGCTTTCCTCAATAGCATATTTGGTGCTTACATCCCTTTGCATTATCAAGGACATAAATTAACGATTTACAAAAAAATCCTGACTTGTAGAATCAAAATTTTTGCTTATAATTTCGCAAATTATAACAATATTTTGAAGCAGTTTTCGAAAAAAATATTGTTTTTCTACAAAACTGTTAAAAATGGGCTTTTAACACTAGTGTTAAAAGTAACTTACTTTTAACACGCGAGTAGGGTATTTTAACCGTCTGTGAGTCTCCCCCCTCCACTTTCGCCCTTGAAATGACATATGTGGTGACGTATGAGGTGACCGTGAACGACATTGAAGGTCACATAAGTTGGTCACCTTTATATGACCTCTATACAAAGTTAAAATATTCTTCGTAGTTGGTAAATGACATTGATGGGTGGGTTGAAGCAATCACCTTCGTTGACCTCTATATTTTTTACAATATGTGCAGTGTGCGTACAATAGGGTGACATTGGACGTGATNGTGGAGGAGTGGGGGTAAAATTCGTCAAAAACTGCTAATTTGAACCTCCATAAGAAAATACATGGGATTTTGTCACCGTACGCCTATAGCATATCTACTGTAATCAATACGAGTTGCAACACATGGTAATGTTCATTTCGAAGTTTAAACTGATATTCAATATGCTTGGATTATACAGGAGCGGACGAAATTATCCATCTTTTATACATATTTGTCAGTGTTGCCAAATTTGACATTTTTCTTTCTTAGTTCGATTCCTCTCTCACTTTGCTAAAAAAGGCATATCGTATATTAGTATAGACAGCCTGCCGGCCGGACAGCCCTTGGGCCAGACAGTAGGCCGGCCGGCATGTGAGCAGGCAGCCGGGCAGCCAGCCAGCCAGCCAGGCACGAACGCACGCACGCACGCACATAGATCCAGACACAGACCACAGACCTCATACCACAGACCTCATACCACAGACCTCACACCTCAGACACTGACCACAGACCGACACAAGCACACCCTTGCACTGGCACTGGCACTGACACTGAGACTGACACTGAGACTGACACTACACTTGCACAGACACAGACACTGATACTGTCACTACACTGGCACAGACAGACCACAGACCACAGACACAGATCACAGACGCTGACACTGACACTACACTGACACATACCACAGACACTGGCATTGGCACTGACAGTGACACAAGCATAGACACTGAAACTGACACTGTCAGAGACATAGATACTGACACAGACACAGACCACAGGCGCAGACACTGGAACTGGCACTGAGACTGACACAGACAGTGGAACTGACACTGTCAAAGACACTGACACAGACACAGACTCAAACAAACAACAGATACAGACACTGACACTTGCACTGGCAATGACACTGACACTGGTACTGACATTGACACTGACACAGACACTGGGCGGGCGGGCGGTCCGGCAGGCAGGCATTGATTTTTTGATGCTACCGGATTAATATTCGATTCTTTAAAAGACGATACAAATAAAAAGCAACTATCAACTTTTATTTTAAGAACAAAAATTAAAAATAAAGCAAAAAATGCTCTTGTATGCGATCCTATAGGTTTTTGCCGAACTAAAGAAAACTATAACAGATCGTTTTAAACCGATGAAAACACTCGAGACAATTCATTCAGAATTAAATAGAATCAAACAAGGCCCAAAATAATTTCTATGTACGCATCCGAAATAGAAGCCCTTATTACCGATTTAAATGAAATAAATATATTTTTACAAGGCATCGAAGCCCGTGAAGCAATAATAAAACTAAATGATCAAGAGGCATTATTTTTTTTAATGGTCTCAATAGTGATATTGGAGCTGTTATTTTGGCGTCAAGAGTCAAAACATTTACCGAAGCAGTTCAAATAGCATTAGAAGCTGAAGTTTCTCATTCATTTAATCTTCAAAACACTCAAAATGTTTATCATGTTCAAAGCAAACATTTTCTTAACAATCGCGGAAATCGAAATAATAATCGTCATAAGTAGGTTATTATAGCCGGTGCTGAGACTCCCCCCTCCACTTTCGACCTTGGGATGACATTGGGTGACCTTGGGATGACCTTGGATGACGTCATCCGTGACCTGGATGACATTGATAGAGGTCACGGTGACCTTCACNTGATCAAGAGGCATTATTTTTTTTAATGGTCTCAATAGTGATATTGGAGCTGTTATTTTGGCGTCAAGAGTCAAAACATTTACCGAAGCAGTTCAAATAGCATTAGAAGCTGAAGTTTCTCATTCATTTAATCTTCAAAACACTCAAAATGTTTATCATGTTCAAAGCAAACATTTTCTTAACAATCGCGGAAATCGAAATAATAATCGTCATAAGTAGGTTATTATAGCCGGTGCTGAGACTCCCCCCTCCACTTTCGACCTTGGGATGACATTGGGTGACCTTGGGATGACCTTGGATGACGTCATCCGTGACCTGGATGACATTGATAGAGGTCACGGTGACCTTCGTTTGACCTCTACATATTGGAGGATCCATATGACATTGAATGACTTTCAAGTGACGTCATAACAGGTGGTGACCTTCATTTGACCCCTGCAGAGTTAAAAAGTATTGACAATTATTGTATCAATCACCTTGACTGATCTCTGTACGGTAAGTACGTATGATGAGTTCGCTCCATCAAATAACGCTTTGTACCTATCCAATGATTTATACAAATTGGAAACTTAATATGGATGATCGAAAATCATATCATAATCATAACACTTATTGGTACCAACACAAGGTTGAAGTTCCGAAGAAATGTTCGAAATAATGGAATAGAGAATTCTTGCAATCCTACATTTATCACATGAATAACTATTACCTATACCCTTCTATCTACACTTGCGATTAAAATGCTACTTGATCTGTTAATTTGATGAAAATTAAAAATAAGTTGTATATGAATAAGTAACAATAAAAACATTAAAGTATTTTATCTATACCCGCTGTTAATTTATTACTTTATCTATTTCTTGAATATTAAAATGCAGTACTTGACTCGTTAATTTGAGTTGTATAATGCAAACGTTACATTACATCATTTGCTGTAGAAAAAAAGACCTTTAGGGCTGTTTGTGATTAAAATTAATTATATTTGGTCTCATAATTGTTGTATGCATTACAATAAAGTGATATAAATTTATCTGACAAATACCAATTCTGTATTAGGTACATGAAAGATATTTCAAGATTCGAACTTACACTTACACATTCATTACTTTTTTTATCATAGTTTCGTTTATTTGTGAAAGTAAACAGAACAGAGTACTCCTCATCGATCTTCGATGTATTTCTTTTATGTTCGTAACATAACCTTAATAAATCACCACAAGATATACATACATAAAAGCCATACAACAAAACAGAAAGTAGTTCAGGAATAAACTATAGATAGACCCTAAAATAGTAACAACATCAACTCCTAATTAGTTACTAGTTTCCAAATTGAAAAAAAAAGTCAAATTGGTAATACTATTTTAATTATAAATGAAAACTGTGAAACTCATATGGTAACGTCGAGGTAATTGTAACAAAAAATACTGTAAAAGTAAAGTGCTGGACCACAAATCTATACGTTTTGACGTGAACGGTGAAACCGGACCGGCAGCGGGATAGTGAAGACACTCAGGTTAAATGACAGCGTTCTCACTTGTATGGTCTCGTTCCAACTCACCTACCGAATGTTATTTAAACCTGTGTATTTTTACCGCGGGATGGTACCGGTCCGGTTTCACAGCTCCGTCAAAACGGATAGTGTGGTCTTGGCCCAACAGTAAAGCATTATAAGTGTGTAATTATAAAAAGTTGTTAGGTACTACCGCACTTTTTTTTTCAAAGTGCATGTACATTTTGTACCAAAAATGTATGTAGTAGCTAAGATATGTAAGGTAAAATTTGTTATAAAACGTTGTACTTAAGTAACTACCGCACTTTTCCCTAGAAGTGTACTTACATTTTATACTAAAAATGTATGTATGTATGTAAGTACTAAGTACATAGTTATAAACAGTACTAGTGTAAAAAGGCATTATGCGTGTAATTATCAAAAGTTGTTACTATCCGCATTTTTTTTCATAGTGTATTTACATTTTGTACCAAAAACTTATGTAGCTAAGATATGTAAAGGTACTAATTTGTTATAAAACGTTGTGTACTAACTACCGCACTTTTCCCTCGAAATGTACTTACATTTTATACTGAAAATGTATGTATGTATGTAAGTACTAAGAGTACATGGTTATAAACAGTACTAGTTACTACCACACTTTTTCTTCGAAGTGTAACCTTGTACTTACTACTTACATTTTGTACCAAAAATGTATGTACATATAAAGTACTTTTAGACACAACACACTTTTTCCAAAATGCAACGAAATCTGATACAATTGTGCCATTGTGCCACCTTCGAGTGTACTGTAGAGAGAAGGGTCGCTCATGAATAGAACGACTCGCATTAAACGAGCTCTACTAGCAGTACTAGCACTGCACTTCACTGCACTGTACTGGTGCAAGGGAGCCTCACCCGTCGCCCTGGACGAGGCACCTTGTCAATCACACTCGGTAGCCCCCCATGGTAGGTAGAAGCCCGCCGGCTGGGGCTACACTCCCAAGCTGCATCTGGGGAGTTCATCATATCTGCGGTCGAGATTCCAGTAGTAACACGTAAGTGGCTCCATCTTCACGGAACCATTCAAATTACTCGAAATTCATATACGTTTAAACGGACTATATAAATAAACATTTGAAAATATCGAAAACAAATCTACATAGGATAATTGGACCGAACATGATCTATTAGGTCAACTGTTTAGATGTACTATGGTAGTTAACTAATGAATAATCTGTGATAATTTAATATTCAGATGATTTTTGTAAATTATATTCTGATAAATTAATTTTTTGTATTTTCCATTAATTAGATATTGATAGACGCATAGGATATACCAGAAGAGTGAGTATTGGAATGTATACGACTGAATAAAAACTGCTATTACATTTAATAAATGTATCGAAGTTAAAAAAAATGCGAAACTTGTTTCAAATCGCTAATATCTCTTTAGTTTACATAAGTGTATTTTTTTAAACTTTCTCTCTCTACCGTGACTGCGGCTATAGTACTTTAAACAATAAATTAAGGCAATTTCCCCTTCGTAATATAACTTGTACGATATTTACGATCGATTTCAAATAACATTAAGACTGTCGTTCTATAGACAAGAAATCGCACTTTTAGTAAGACAATGATAGAACAAGTAGATCCATCCAGGAAGTGACAAAGCGTTATGCTAAAAAAACAAAGCAACCTCGATTAATTTTTCGCATTGAGACATCACAGAGAACATATAAATATCAAAAAATGTACCTTTCCTGTTATATCCAACAAATTTGTAGAGATAGGTAGTCAATAATTCTTACAATTAGTAATGTATGTGTTAATAGTTTGTTAAAAGCATTCTGCGGGGTGTTTATTTATGGTTTACGGCTGGTATATAGTATCGTACGCGATTTACTGTATGTATGTATGTTTAACATCCGTGCAAAATTCAGGATACGTAAGATACAAGGTAAAAATATGCTTTTTTCCTTACTTGTATTGTCAGTTGTCTTATACCCTAAAGAAAACGTATACAGAGTGTTTCGAGTGGTTTTTATGAACCAATACAGAGCAGGGGCATGTAGGGGAACCCAACTTACCTTTATGTATACTAAGTTGCACCCCCGAGAAGTTATACGTCTTGAAAGTGACGTTTCAAATTTCGAAAAAAATCATCTCAGTTATACTTGAACTTAGAAAGACCAAATCTGGTACACGGTGTAAGTGTACCAAGAACATTAATCAACAGTAAGTAGAGTTCAATTGAAGTATTTTAAAGGGTTCATAAGGGACGCTACACCATCAAAATATGACAGAATTTTTAATCCGTTGGCGGACTTAAAAAATTATTACTTTATTTTTTGGTGTATTTAATTCTAAAACTGTTCTTACTCTTGCTAGTTTTCAAGAAGCTTTGTCGTTCTGAGTAAAAACACGAATAACTAATAATACCTATTATAGCTGTGTGGCTATGAATTAAACGTCAATCTTGACGATTAGGAACAAAGTTGGAATAAGAATAATTTAACAGAAAAATAAACGACTTAAATCAAATACTTATAGCATGTCAATTTGTTCGCTAAATGACAACTTCCCGACCATTTTCAAAACACTCAGCAAACAATTACTAAAATTGAATGACTTTTTTGCACATATGTACATACCTATATGAAAATGACCCCCTTAACAAATTTCTCAAATAAGAGAGATTGTTCTACACATCTAGATTATGTTATCTCATCCAATACTTATTTGTTTTGTTCGTATCCAGGATTCCATTAATTTTACTATACTTTTGCGCATGATAAAAGTTGTTTTCGATGTCCAAAGTTCCGCTGTTCCCTAAGATTATCTATTATATGTAAGTAAAAGCGTGTACATAAAACATACCTACACATTACCTATATTTTTCAAGTTAGTGAGTTTTCATCAATCGCCGTCATGACTGCACGATGTGTCACATTGCTTAGTTACACAATTAGTCACTGGTCAGGTCTGGTTTTTACTCCTATATTCTTAGAAGTAATAAATAAATACTAAAAATAAAAACTTCACTTCAATAAGAGTTTAGATATAGGAGAGGATTACTAAAACCAGAAATGTGTTTTCTTGCTTGAAGCAACCACCCGGATTGTTTGGTATCCGTGGCCTCCCAAACCCACAAAATAATAATTGTGGGTGAACACGATGATCATCAACGACTTCTGTGGTAATATACAGTTACCACAAGAAATATCTGCCTCGCGTTCAGGACCACAAGACTATGTCTCTTTATCATGGTGGTAAACATCTCTATGTTTGAGAGAATACAGGAAGACGCATGATAATGATACTTTAGTTTTAGTATCATGAGAAAAGACCTACAACGGAAATAATTACGTAGCCTTATACCAAGAAGTTCTTACGCTAAATTCTAGTCATATCCTGTCGGCGATTTACTACAACTAATCCTCGTGTTAAAATGAGATGAAGTATTATTTGGTGGTACTGACATCTAGCGAGTCTACCCTAAACTGCAAGAGAAATGCCGCTACCTACTCTTGTCTGAAAACTTTACAAAATTTAGCAGCACATAATAGCCGGTATACAGAATCAAAGAAATTCATGAAGATAATCACTAATTTATGGATAATTTAGGGACTTTTGCCACCACGGAAGGGGATGGTAACACCAATATTTTTTTAAAAGATATTTTTAACAAATAACTATTATAAAATTTAATGAAACGTATTTTAGATGTTGCAAGTTTTACTAGTTTAGTAGCAACATAAACGCATTTTTAATTTGAAAATCGAAGTCAAATAAAGTATCAAATCTTATCCGTTCCCTAGTTAATTAAGTAAATCTCACCTATTCTTTGCATAATCGAAGGTTAGTCGAGACGGTCATTAGTCAACTGGAACAATTTTATCAAATTTTTACTTCATTATGCAGCTGTGACAGTTTTTATTCAGTCGTAGCCATTACAATACTCACTGTTCTAGTGTATCATATGCCTCTATTATTATTATTATCTAATCAATGGAAAATATAAAATATTAATTTATACATATACATACATTAGTTACCAACATAGTACGCCTACAAGTCAAGAGTTACTTTTTCTATGCAAAATTGAGATAGTAGTAAGATTTTTTCAGGTGGGATGACTACCACATAAATAAAACGTACTGGAATTTTAGTAGGTATTTTTCATAAAAAATTAATAACTGCTAATTATTGTCCTATATAGATCTATTTTCGATATTTTCAAATTTTATTGATATAGTATATTAAGTATATAATACTATTAAGTATATTATAGTGTAACCTAAGTATACGTTAAAATATTTAAGTGGGGTATTTCTGTGTTAATTGTAAGAAAAAAAGTTTATATAAACCTGTGTTCGGAATTGCTTCGTTTCTGAAATACAGGGTGTGGAAATTAAACAAAATCATCATTACAACAGCTGCTGAAAGTGGCTACCTCCGACATTAATACAAGCTTCTGCCCTGCACACCAAAGAATCCCGTACCCGTTGGAAAATACCAGAAAAATAAAATAAATTAATAATAAATATATTTCTCAACTACTTCATTTAACGCCTAAGGGACTCAGCAAATTGCATCTTTGCAGAAATTTGCAAATTTCTCGAATACTGTGGCTTCTAGCGTTGTTAAGGAAGTGTGCATTTTTGCTTAAAAAGGTGTAGAGATATGGTTTATTCACAAAAAATTGCAGAAGTCTTCTGTCAAAAAACTTATGGCAAATTAACAATGCTCTAAGTACTGCACGAAAATTAATAATACCAAATTATGATTTCTCTCCTCAAAAAACCTCCGGTTGCCAAATTTTATGCGAAAAATAAAATTTTAATTTCAACACCGTGTATCTCAGAAACGAAGCATTTCCGGACACAAAGGTTTATATACACTTTTTTCTTAGCGTTAACTCAGGAAATATTACTATTATTACTTAAATATTTTAACGTACTTAGGTTACACCCTATATAGTATATTAATCTCCAGTAATTTGAATGAGCCCTGAAGGTGGCGCCACTTACGTGTTACTTGTGTAATCTCGACAGCGAAAGGTTAGGGACCCTCTAGATGCTACAGAAGGGCGTCCTCTGAAAAAAGGGCCCCAGCCGGCGTGACCTATCCAAAACAGGAAGGGTCCCGCAAACTGATCGGACTTCGTCCGCTTCAGCGTACCCGGTCCGGGAAGACGGGGAAAGAGCCTGTATCATGAAGACATGAATCAGGTGAAGAGCGTTAATTTCGCTCGACCCCGCTACGTCGAGGTCATAAATCATACCAATGATTATTGGCACGCAGAAGACCGTGCTTGCGTGGGGTATAGGAGTTACCGTGATCACTGATCAACAAAGCGGTAGGTCGGGATGTGATGACATGTGACTCCTGCAATTATTTTTAATGCGGATAAACTCGGGCGCATATTTTTGGTAATCGATATTCTGTGTACGTGCTATTCCCGGTGCACTGTAATTGAAACAATTTTACAAAGTACTCGTTACCCATTCATTGTACATATCGTTACCTAGTTGCCATGTACATGCATATCTATCTACACTAGTCGGTGGCTGGCGTTCGGTTACTCTCTTGGCGAAGAACAATAATAACCATACGAGGTTATAGTTCTTCCGATATGAATTGAAACTGACCAGTTGCGAGACCAGCTATTTTCCCAATAAAGTATCTTGAAGTAGTGTGAGACACGACGTCGACCGCCGACACCTGCGTTGGATATTTGTGTCCTACTTCTTTTTTGTTTTTACATGTGCCCAGTGATGCCAGGTCTCATGCTTTTGCATGAGATGATCTCATGTTTTGCGAATCAATCTCATGTTATCATGTTTTATTTGCAAANTCCAGTAATTTGAATGAGCCCTGAAGGTGGCGCCACTTACGTGTTACTTGTGTAATCTCGACAGCGAAAGGTTAGGGACCCTCTAGATGCTACAGAAGGGCGTCCTCTGAAAAAAGGGCCCTAGCCGGCGTGACCTATCCAAAACAGGAAGAGTCCCGCGAACTGATCGGACTTCGTCCGCTTCAGCGGACCCGGTCCGGGAAGACGGGGAAAGGGCCTGTATCATGAAGACATGAAGCAGGTGAAGAGCGTTAATTTCGCTAGACCCCGCTACGTCGAGGTCATAAATCATACCAAGGATTATTGGCACGCAGAAGACCGTGCTTGCGTGGGGTATAGGAGTTACCGTGATCACTGATCAACAAAGCGGTAGGTCGGGATGTGATGACATGTGACTCCTGCAATTATTTTTAATGCGGATAAACTCGGGCGCATATTTTTGGTAATCGATATTCTGTGTACGTGCTATTCCCGGTGCACTGTAATTGAAACAATTTTACAAAGTACTCGTTACCCATTCATTGTACATATCGTTACCTAGTTGCCATGTACATGCATATCTATCTACACTAGTCGGTGGCTGGCGTTCGGTTACTCTCTTGGCGAAGAATAATAATAACCATACTAGGTTATAGTTCTTCCGATATGAATTGAAACTGACCAGTTGCGAGACCAGCTATTTTCCCAATAAAGTATCTTGAAGTAGTGTGAGACACGACGCCGACCGCCGACACCTGCGTTGGATATTTGTGTCCTACTTCTTTTTTGTTTTTACATGTGCCCAGTGATGCCAGGTCTCATGCTTTTGCATGAGATGATCTCATGTTTTGCGAATCAATCTCATGTTATCATGTTTTATTTGCAAAATCTCATGCTTTTTAGACTCCAATAAGGTAATACTTGAAAATTTATAACATATACGGGTAACTGTAAACATAGTAAAACAAAATGGGTATCTATACATACAGTTACCATATAATTCTCGAGTTTAGTAGTGCTGCTTTCTAGTAAGAGATGAACAAAATGGTATAGTGCAATAATATGCGATTCCCCCTGTGATCCGAGTATGCGAATAAGTAAAGTTAAGTTTGTTATTTTATTAAACTTGCATTTAAAATACTATTGTTATTTTTGTACAACTCATATTATAAAATGTAATGCAGCCCCTCTATAATGAATTTAAGAAAACTTTATATATTTTGAAAAAAAATATATTACATATTTAGATTTTTTGTTATGCAACCAAATATACACTTTGCGAGGTATTTGCGCGGCATAATGCTTTTTTTTTAATCTCATGTTTTTTGTAGGATTTTCTCATGCTTTGCTATTTTAAGACCTGGCAACACTACATGTGCCGTCGTTTTTGGCGAGATTCGACTGACGTCGCAAGAACTATACTTGCGCTGCGTTTCTAGGGAGGGGTAGAGCGAACCGCGCATCTGTTGAACATAGTTTGGTGCACATAGTTCAAAATCGGGGTAGGTGCACCTGAACCACAAAAAAAGTAGGTGCATCCGTCCCTTGTCTGCACACGACCACGATCAAGGTTGTACCATTGTCGGAACAAATAAGTAATATTATATCAAATAACAAATTAAAATCATAACAACCAAACTCAAACAGTACTGCTAGGAATAGGAAAAGCTTAATTAAGCTAAGAAATGCACGTCTCGCATTAGTTAAACAGTCACACCCCCAGTTATAGTAATTATCATTGGGGGAGAAAACAGCTAACCATTGCTGGGCAAGTGCCATCTCGAGTAAATTTACTACTTCAGAATAAGAAAGTAAATCCATTGTACCGTTTGCAATACAACTGAAGCAATACCACACACACCCGTAGAAAAGTAGACATGACTGTGCCACTACTGCCACTGCGACTGCTGTCGTGGATAGTGAAATAATAATGAATGAACATCCGAGGTTATAAATCCTGCCAAGGATATTGGCACGCGGATACATATTAGCCTTTACATAACTTTGCGCAATCATTTTTCAGAAACAGTATCACCATTACAGTAGGGTGCTTCATTCGGATGTTCTCTTAAATTTCCCATTCTACTTTTAATGAATATATGATGTTGGTATATCTACAGCTTTTCTTTATTTACAGCTACATGGAAGTGCAGTTATGTGCAAATTAGAAATTTTTTTCAATGGTCCTACTATTCAGATACAATCTGCTATATTGTGAAGTTTGTCGCTATACGTATATGAACACTCAATCCACATTAACTTGGAATTAATTGTTTACACATTTACACTTATTAATTTACTTGTGGGTAGAATACACTGTATACTGCGAGTGCACAAATAATCTCCAGCACCGTCGTCGGCTCCTAGGTTTTAATTTTTATAAAGAACTTAAAAAGGAATATCAATCGGTGGCCCCGTATCGCAAAGAAAAAACCACCTGTCCTGGTATATTGGGATTTCGCTGCATATAAGATATAATATACCTAATTAAGCTTTTCCTATTCCTAGCAGTACTGTTTGAGTTTGGTTGTTATGATTTTAATTTGTTATTTGATATAATATTACTTATTTGTTCCGACAATGGTACAACCTTGATCGTGGTCGTGTGCACACAAGGGACGGATGCACCTACTTTTTTTTTGTGGTTCAGGTGCACCTACCCCGATTTTGAACTATGTGCACCAAACTATGTTCAACAGGTGCGCGGTTCGCTNCTCATGTTTTTTGTAGGATTTTCTCATGCTTTGCTATTTTAAGACCTGGCAACACTGCATGTGCCGTCTTTTTTGGCGAGATTCAACTGACGTCGTAAGAACTATACTTGCGCTGCGTTTCTAGGGAGGGGTAGAGCGAACCGCGCATCTGTTGAACATAGTTTGGTGCACATAGTTCAAAATCGGGGTAGATGCACCTGAACCACAAAAAAAGTAGGTGCATCCGTCCCTTGTCTGCACACGACCACGACCAAGGTTGTACCATTGTCGGAACAAATAAGTAATATTATATCAAATAACAAATTAAAATCATAACAACCAAACTCAAACAGTACTGCTAGGAATAGGAAAAATTTAATTAGGTATATTATATCATATATGCAGCGAAATCCCAATATACCAGGATAGGTAGTTTTTTCTTTGCGATACGGGGCCACCAATTGATATTCCTTTTCAAGTTCTTTATAAAAATTATAACCTAGGAGCCGACGACGGTGCTGGAGATTATTTGTGCAGTATACAGTGTATTCTACCCACAAGTAAATTAATAAGTATAAATGTGTAAGCAATTAATTCCAAGTTAATGTGGATTGAGTGTTCATATACGTATAGCGACAAACTACACAATATAGCAGATTGTATCTGAATAGTAGGACCATTGAAAAAATTTCTAATTTGCACATTGCTGACTGCACTTCCATGTAGCTGTAAATAAAGAAAATCTGTAGATATACCAACGACATATATTCATTAAAAGTAGAATAGGAAATTTAAGAGAACATCCGAATATATATACAGGGTGACATAGAAAAAAGTACATTGCATAGTATCATACAATAGAGGACACTAAAACAAGAAAAAAAGTTCCTATGAACATGGGTCCGCAAGGCCCTCGGTTATAGGATACGGGGTGTTAAATTTTAATTTTTTTTTATTTGCAAAAACAATGATAAATACTTCAACAATTAAATTTTAAAGGTATGATGAAAAATATGATTAATTAAAACAAAACATTAAGTTTTTAGATGTTAAAATTGTTGTCCTTGTACTTCAATACATTTTTCCATTCTTCTTCTTAATGATTGACGGCATCTTTGAAATATTCCTAGGTTATTATGAAATCTATCTGCCGATTCCATAATTCTTATCCATAATTGTTCTTCATTATGTTTTTCTACAGCATAAACTTCATTTTTCATAAATCCCCAAAATGAAAAATCGAGGGGATTAAGGTCGGGACTACGAGCTGGCCAGGGTACAGGCCCCCTTCGACCAATCCACCTATTTCCAAATCTCCTGTCCAAATATTCCCTTGCCACTCGAGAAAAGTGAGCTGGCGCCCCATCATGCATGTAATACATTCTTCCAATAATGGCCAATGGGACATCCTCTAATAATGTGTTTAAATCATTCTCCAAGAAATTTCGATACAGTGCACCTGTCAATCGATTGGGCAATCGAAATGGGCCAATTAAGTAATTGTCGATTATACCTGCCCACACATTAATAGAAAACCCATATTGGTGACTCCGAATTATAGTTTGATGAGGATTTTCATCACTCCAATGGTGCATGTTATGTAGGTTCAGAATACCATCACGACTAAAACTAGCTTCGTCAGTAAACAAAATTGATGAAATAATGTTTTCTCTTTGGTTTTGAAACCATTCGCAAAATTGTACACGAGGAACAAAGTCATGTTCCAATAGTGAATGAATTTTTTGGAAATGATATGGGCGAAGAAGTTGTTCTTTGAAAATTTGTCTAACTGATTCACGGTTAAGGTTTCGCACCGCTGAACTTGTTTTCCTGGTGCTTGTTCTCGGATTATTTTCTACCATTCGTAAAACAGTTTCTTCGTTTCGCACAGTGCGACGAGTTCTGGAAACCCCACTATTCAATTTTGGTTTTCTAAAACAGCCATCTTCTCCCAAACGCCTATGCACATCAATAAATGTTCGAACATTAGGNCCGTACGATATTTTTCAAGATAAAATTCCAAGAAGATCCCTGCTTAACTTTCTTGGAACTAACCGCATCCGACACCCGAGGTAGTAAGACATCGGCGTCGTGGCATTTACCGTAGCATCTTGCAGTTCATACTGTGTTTTACAGTTACGACGGCGTGCTTCTTCGTAAGAGTATCGTCATGTGCAATTTCAGTGTAATCTTATATTAAAATAAATCAGTGGGGATGACAAATAACTGAAAGGAATTTGATTATCTGCCGGAGAATATCGTGTTTAACGGGTATAATTATTTTAAGACAAAATTTCACGGCACGCCCCTGTCGCTGTAAATTGTTACAGTAGTTCCGATAACAGAACTTTATTGGCTTATTTTTTTCTTGGAATTCTATCTCAACAAATATTGTACGGACTTCATTT
Source organism: Anoplophora glabripennis (assembly GCF_000390285.2). NCBI lineage: Eukaryota > Metazoa > Arthropoda > Insecta > Coleoptera > Cerambycidae > Anoplophora > Anoplophora glabripennis. The sequence goes on from NW_019416842.1 coordinate 238,599, forward strand.
GAAAGGTTGCTTTTCCAAATGTCCTCCTTCTCATTGATGGATCATAGAGATATCTGCTTACGTAAAATAAGAAACAAATAAGATAAGCCCCTTTATCTCCGACGAGCCCGCCGCTGGGCGGAACATGTGGATGACTTTTATTCGTCGCCGCTGAAAGGATGACTTCACCGGCGCGTTAGTTTGATAAGATTTTGGGCCGGGATGGGTTGGGTTAATATAACCAAATACAAAGAGGCCATTGTGTTTCCTAAAAAGGATGTGGTTCCTTAGTTTGTTTAATGTAGGCGCGGCGTAAGGTGCGTTTCTGTAATTAATTTTCTCTTTCACTCAACACAAACAAAACTGTCGTCGTCTGCATTAGACAGGCTCTCCAGTTACAAAAAGTAATTGTTTCGCCCGGGCGCAGTGCACGGGAGATGGTGTTTTAAAGGAGAAACAAAGGTTTCAATATAAATTTCTGAGAGAAAATTAAATACATGCGGAACAATGCGAATTTAAAACCATTGGCTGCGCGAAGTGGCAACCACTTAAAAGATTGAAAATTCAAGATGCGGGAGGCTTTCGGTTTCGTTATTGTCGAGGTGTCAATTTTGTAGTTTTATTTCCTGACTATATACCTTATTATTATTATGTTTGAATGGCTTTTATATATGTTGTTGTTATAATATGAATGAAATTTGATTATTTGAGTTATTTGGGTTATTTGCTTTATAAGATTGTGCTATTTTGAAAATTTTTCTTACTGTTGATCTGTTGATGAGACTCAAATTCAGAGTGAGGGTTCCTTTAGATCTGGATTAATTTTGTTTACTAATTTACTTACACTGATTTTTAAATGAAAGATTTTATATTGACAAATATCGATATATTACAATATTGGGTTATTGGTTGTAGTTTTTATAATCGACAACTTTTATATTTTATAAAACTAGATAAATAAAGACAAGAAATTTCCCCCCTTATGTCCACTGTTACAGTGCAATATGTTCTATACTGTAAACATGTAAGGGCTTAACAATGAACTTGTGCATTTACTATACACATATGCAGTGGAATTTTAATATTGGTATTATATAGCGCTTTGAATTCAAATTTGCAAATTGGCCAAGTGTGTCGACAACTTACGAAACTTAGAATTATATTTCTGCTTATCTATCCTACATGGGATTGCCCTGGACTTAAATTGCCTCGTTGATAATCCGCCACGCCACGATGATATCCGAAGTCTCCTTAAGATGATTTCGTCCGGGATCCTTCCAGATGTAAACAGCACTGCACTTATTTTTATCGGGTTGCACTTTTTCACTTTTATTTATTTGTTTTAATTTAAACCAGTTTGTTTCACTTTTTCTTTGTTAATGTATGAATTTTCGGACTTATGATACTTCAGCGAAAATGTATTTCGAACTTTTAACAGTTATATCTGTCAGTGACATTTCTCCATCAAGATGATTTGATAAGTATAACCTTTTCACGAACTTACTGATTTTTATCGATTCCAATTGTTTATTTTAAGAGCAGACTAGCGATATTGCTACTTCAGAAATACATGGGAGACTGGCTACTCCTAGCCCGGATATTACTTTTATTAAACGTGAAAAACAAATGAATGTTTCCATGGAAATGTCATCCAAACACTTATGAAATTTTATTTTTGCAAATATTGACTTTTAGCATGTTATAAGATGCATGATATTTACATTTTTGGATTCCTTGAATTTATTTGCATCTTTTGATACCAATTGCATGTTTCTAAGTTAACTTTTTGCTCATGACAAAATTTTACTTATTTTTGCAAATTTTAACTAAATTTTGATATACAGCTTAATTCTCTGCATGTCTGTCCGTTTAATGTCTTTAGTACTACCTCTTTTTCATGTTTTACAAAGTCTTTACTTGTTTTTTGAAAGAAAACGAATGAAAATTTACACAAAAATTTGAACTTTGGTTGGAGTCTAAACACAGTTTATGAAGTTATGAAGGTCTATTACACTCTGCACATACTATTTTGCAGTACTACTACACTTATACAACAAAAATTTTACAAATTCTAATGGAACAACAAATGTCAACATTTAAATGATTCATGAAACTTTTCACAAAGACTCAGGTTTAATTCCATACATAAATTTTGTCACAATTTTGACGGTCGAGACGTTTTATCGTTCAAATTTAATAATTATATCATTTCAAACTTATTCTAATACAATATCCTTAATATCACTCAGTTCTGTAGTTAAATATTTTTATTTATTTGACAATTTTTATGATTCGGTTGCCGAGAAAGGAAACCAATTGAGTTTTTAAATCAATAAAACATAACAATATAAAAGTTAAATAAACCTAGAATTAGATATTTATTTGCACATTATTTTGAATAGGTACTTAATAACCCCATTTAAAAGTAAATGAAAGTGTCGTATTCCACCCTTCGAGCTAGTTTCAAGATTTCAGAACACTCAGTATATTCCTAGACGCGGTCTTGTACCTACGGATATGCCTGAGACCGTTGAACAATCGAATTCGCCTACCTTTCCAATCCAAACAAAAAACCTGCCACGGTTGCAAAACTAATCGCCGTCGGCCGGGCAAATCAAAAAAGCCTCCACGGTATCAGTTTAGACATCGAACTCGATACAGTCCGAAAACAATCTCTGCGACTCCGCATCTCAACGCGGACGTCGCCCTATGAAATGACATCGATCCTCCCGGCGATAGCGCCTCCGAAGTCCAAAGACCAATTTCACCGATGTTTCCAATGCCACCTACATCGCGGCCGATCTCGCCTGGGTCTGCCATCCCTGCGCCCAGTATCCAGTGCAGCGACTCTCGCAACCGGCAGACGAACCCCGGCGCGCTTCAGGAAGATATTTGGAAACAATTATTTTTACTCATCTTTCGAATTGGTCTAAGGACGCTATCGTCAATAACTCAAAAACTTATTGAGCGATCGGTGTCAAAATTTAATGCAGCACTCCTCAAGTCGCTGGCATTATCTCCGTAAATTTTCGTCCGAATCGGATGAGCCAAAACGCCGTTATACGGGGAAACGCGGAGTTTACGTTTTCCGCGGTTTTAGCCGTTCCGCTCATTCGATCTCGGCCGAACCGTGCGACTACTGACGGCTAGCTAAGCCATAATAGGTTTTCACGTTTTCCTAGCTGCCGCCGAAAGTGTCCGCGCGATCTCGGCCAAACCCTTCAACCACGGCACTACTTCGTGCCGTGCATCACCAATCCACTTTTGAACCAGATCCATGCAGTATTAAGACCTCCGTAGGCCCTTTTACGAAGACGGGGAAAATTTCACCGATGTTTCCAATTTCCCCGTCCTTGGGCCGAAAGGACCGTCTTCCGGAGGTCCCACCGCTCTGGCGGTAACCTAAGCCGAGATCGCGGGTAGAGTTTTCTCAAAATGGGAGAAAACTCCAAAATCCCCGATGCCGACATCAACTATCCGGAGAGGCGAGAGGGGAACGAGATTCGACGTCGACACCGGTGAATGGTACTTTTTACTGGAAATTTTGGCGGACGATTCACGAGCGGTCTGCCAAAAGCATGGAGATCGGAGGAAAGTGATCGAACGTCTACTTCCGACGTTTGCAGTTCATTAGTGGGAGTGCATAGCGCGATTGAAGTGATACCGAGGGAATTGTAACAAACGATATTCTATGGTAAATGTCTTGTATATGTTAATAAGAATACTTGTCTGTTAATTCTATTCAATAAACCTTTTAACATATCCTTCACGGTTTGATTGAAAAAACCCACTCATCAAACTCAAGAACTTCGAGGTAGCCTAATCTGAGGTGAAGACCCTGTTCGATAGCCCCCTACATCGAAACAGCAATAAATTCTCCAGGCTTCTTTTCAGAGACCTGCGATACCGTCCGAGACTGACCACCTCCCACGAAGATCCTGTCCGATAGCCTCCTGCATCGCACAGAGATACACCAGGTTCCTCCAGAGATCTGCGTACCGCCCGAGGTAGCCCAACCTGAGGCGAAGATCCTGTTCGATAGCCCCCTGCATCGAAACAGCGATACATTTCAGGCTCCTTTAGAGACCTGCGTACCGTCCGAGGCTGAGAACCTCCGACGAAGACCCTGACTCCGATTGTGCCGGCTCCATCGAGAGACCCGCACCTCGGTACAGGCTCATACGAGTCCTATAATTCAGATTCTATCGAGATCTGCAAATCTGAGGCAACTTTCCTCGTCAAACCTCTAGGCGGTCACTCGTCGAGGCAACCTTCCTCGTCATACCACTACGAGGCATTTTCTTTGCAACCTACAGGTTCATAGCAATAGTACGCACATCATAGCGGCGGCGTACTCAAAATTTAGCAGAAGTTGTCTTTGCTTCTCAGGGCTCCTTCGAGAGACCCACATTAAAAAAATAGAATCAGTGCTTCTACAAGACTTTTGAAGCAAAAGAGCTTGCTCCGACATTGTCGTACGGGGTAAGATGTATCCCTGCGACGCGACATCCCGTGCTACGAGGATTCGTGCCCTCGAAGGTACAACAAATAAATCAGATCGTGATTCTTTGATCAAGACTGAGCTGGACGAGACTTCGTCCCCATCTGGAGAGACCAGCGGTTGCGCGGACTGCCCTCACGCCTGTTTGCCGGCGAAAAATCTCCCGACACTCCGGGTGAAAGAGGAAATGGCCTTATTCACCAACGCTATCTCGTTGCTGCGTGAAGAGTCTGAGGAACCGAAGGTGGTAGCTTGCGGAAGTACGCGGCACGGCGCAGCCACAGCGCCGTACGCGTTGAGGTCCGCTGCTACGCGGCTTACTGATACCACCTCGACCACCCCTCATGACGCACTCACGGAGACGAGTAGCACGCACGAGTTACTACGAAGTGGGTTACCCACAGATACTCGGGACGAGGTTATACCTACGTACCAACTGGTAGGGTTCTGGGAATCCCATTAGCCTAACCACGGTTTGCGGTCCGGCCCCGATGTCGGCCTACCTCCGATATCGGGTGTTCCGGAACGTGGAACCGTTGGCGTCGGCGATACAGTACACACAGCATTTCTACGAAATGTTACCCAGCGGGAGCAATGCGCATCTCGTTCGGGTACCATAGCATGCGAAAACTCCTTAGCCGACTATGTCGTAGGTGACGTAGCCGGCTCTTTTCATCTAATCAATTCTGGTACATCGCCCGTCCACTCTCATGATTTCCCCCGAATATTAGATCACCATCTAAGTGGTCCTTATTTAGAAAGTCTAACCCGACACGGCGCTCGACGTGGGACTGGACCATCGTCGTTGAGATCTCCCCCACGAGCTCGTGTCCTAGACACAACGTCTGTAGGTCATATCCACTACAAGCCACAGTCGTTCGAGAATCTAGCGCGACCTGGCGGCCAAAGTGACGATCCATTTGAACTCCTAGTGTCCACCGCGGACCCAGGTCGAGGAAACCAATACTTCCAATCATAATTCACGACATGACGCTCGACGTGGGGCTCGAAGCTCTGCTTCGACGTCTTCGCGGCGAGCCCAAGTTGGCGAATCACCCCAAAATTCTCAACAATTAGGCACATCCGATCAAAGAACTCGACAAAAGCTTATTGTACTCAAAATGAGGTTAAGCACTTGCAGTGAGTATATACTTGATAGTCTGATGCTATCTGGGCAGTGGCGACGCTATGGCGGGCAGGGGTGGCCCAGGCCACCCTTAAAAATTTATCGGCCACCCCTAAATTACAAAAGTAACTGTCAAAAATGTATTACAAAAATAGAGCATTAACTAAATATTAATATTAAAGCAAGTAATGATGGCGCTGTCATGGAGTTACTCTCACAATAGTTATTGTGGCGTTCGTTTGACCAATCTTTTCGACATCCGCGACTACTGTGCTCCCACGTCCGCAATTCGCGAATCATTGGAATTCCCCAGAACATTTTAACGGGCGCTTCGATGCAGTTCGAAAGTATAGTCTTTCCGTTGTCAGTTGAACACGTATAAAATAATAGAGCAATAAAATGTAATGAGATTCATAGGCGCCCCTAAAAAGTTTTCTGCTAAAGGTAAAAAATTATAATAATTTGTATATAATGTGTGTTCTATTATATGTTCATTTGGCCAACAACATATTTTAATTATTTATGTCCTCAAACAATTTTATTATATTGATGGTAAATTTCGTTTTATTCCGTTTCAAAAGGTCTCCAAAATGCCATGTTGTAATAATATTAGTAAACAAAATATCCCTCTTATTTCTCCCTTTCGCAGTTGTAAAATGAATGATTAATAGAATAGTGCCTATAATAAATTAAAATTATCTGAATCACACCAAATTCCGCATAGCTGCACTACACTGCCAGGCGACAAGTTGACAACTGAAATTTATGACGCAGCCGACCAGAGCAACTGTGGGTGAACACTGTTTGCCCGCACGTTCATTCCTCAACATTCCTACCACCTGCACGTTTAGTTCGGCCAGACCGGTATATGGGTATGGCTAAATAAATATGGGAACAAATTTTTCAAATATTTCAATGCCGAGTTGCTGCGTAGCGACCGAGCCTGGTACATACTCTAAACGTGTTGGTTCTTCAACTGAAATCGGAAAAACTTATAACAGAGAGGAATATAAATAACAAAATAAAGCACCCCAACGGACAGTGGTGGTATAGAGTATCGCGTACTGTCAAAAATAAATAGTCGAAATAGATAAATACAAGATAAATGGTTGAACAGTTAGTCTAGTTACATAAATTTAGTATAATGCAGTAGTGTAATATTTTGTTTGTTGTAATAAGTGCTATTCGTTCAATAAACGTTTTATTCACACGGAACTCATGAAGAACGTTACTATATTATAGTGGGGGAACAATCATCAAATCATCGCAAGGATATATTCACATATATTTAAAAGGTGAGAATTTTAATATGTACTAATTTTATATTTTAATGTTAAAATTGTTAAATTATTTATTGACCCGATTGCTCGATTTTAGTGATTTTCGGGCACGATATGCAGACAGCGTTTCTTAACACTTAATACACTACTAATTTGAGAATTTACATGTCGTCCAGTGAAACAAGGTTGAAGTAAAATGACGTTTTTCGGATCGTTGCTAAAGTAAACTTTACAGCTTAAAATAAATACATAAACATTTTAACTTTAAAAAACTACTTTACGGGCTACTTTACTTTGGCCCGCAGTGTATATTACTTCGTTTACCGGTTTACTGCTTATTTTTCAAATTCATCTATTAGGTAGATGCAATCATAGTTATTAGGTACTGAAAAAATAAATATTTTTTTAGGAGACAAGATGTCTACAAAGGACTTCTTCCAGCCGGTTGAGACGAGTAAAAAACAAAAAACACTTAGTTCTGACAGTGACAGCGAATTTGGTGAAAATAATAATAATAACGTGAGCAGTGATAATTAAAAAGTGTCAAACGAGACATGACGAAACTGAACTAACTAATCAATACTTTGCAGAAAAAAATTACGAGATAGCAACGGTCGACGAAATTATGAATGTTGAATTTGAACTTGAATTTTCTCCAGATATTTCAAAAACCCCGTACGAGGCGTTATCACAACCGCTATTAAAAGTGTATCCTTCAACAAAAAAGGGCGATTGATTCAAAAAATATGCTGGAATATTCACCTATAGTAGATAAAGCTTTTTGCTTTTTTGTAGATTTTTTTCTAAAAGCGATGTTAAAGAAATAACTTTTATAACTGGGTTTAATAACTGGAAGAAAGCTATGTTCTCTGATTCTGGTTTTCAGAGTCATAACCAGGGAGACTAGGCAAGGAGCACGAACTCATACGGGAAAATTAACAAAATTTGTCCAAGAAATGGCAGAAGTTGGGGTGGCGCTAGTGTTCTATGTGTCCCAAGTGAATGTAGCATAATAAATACGACTGAAGTAAGCAAATAACCAATTTTATTTTATAATGAGTTTAGTAGATATATCGGGGAGGTATACTAACCTAAAAACTAGAAGTCAAATAAAAAAGTAAATTATTACAATTTGTTTTTATAATGGTAAATAAAAAGTGATATCTCCACTCAAGTATTCAAAATGAGTTGCTAGGAATACTTGCAAATGAAGTACTAAAAATGGTTAAAGATGAGGTAAACAACGCAGGATTCTATGCTGTATTAGCTGACGAAACAAAAGATTTATCCAAGAAAGAGCAAATGTCCATTATTGTAAGATATCTTCATAATTCGGAAATAAAGGAAGCGTTTTTGGGATTTGTCCACGCAAAACAGCTAAATGCCGAATCACTTACAAAAATCATAAAAACACGCTTTTAAAATATGGACTTAATCTAGAAAACTGCATTGCGCAAGCGTACGATGGTGCAAATGTTTATGAGTGGAAACTTAAGTGGAGTGCAAGCTCGGTTTGGGCAGGAGGTACTCCATTGTGTATACATTCACTGTTATAACCACGTACCTACTTAATTTAGATATCGTCGATTGTTGCTAAGGCGTTCCAGAGTTTTTTAATTTTTTTAGTCTGTCTGAGAATTTGTATACGTTTATGAGCAACTCAACAGTTTATACTGAATTTTTAAATGTCCAAAATAAACTATGGCCAATTAAACAGCTCAAAGAACTTAAAAGGCTGCAGCATACCCGTTGGTCGATTCAATACCGAATGTGTAGTGTTTTGGAGCAAACATTCGAAGCAGTAATTTGTACTCTCCACATTTTTGCGACAAAAAATACAGACAGAGGGATCGAAGCTAAGAGACTGCTTCAAAATCTTAATAAAACCTATATTTTATATATGATCTCTTTTAAACAAATTCTTGAAATTGTATCCAAGCTGTCCACTTATTTACAATATAAAAAACTGGATTACTGTAAAGCAAATATTATGGTTGAAGAAACTATAAATCACTTATGTGAAATGAGAGAAAATAATTGTATTTGGGAAGACATCTGGAAAAAAACTGAAGAACTAAGTAAAGTATCTGGTATCACAACTAATGACAATTTGGTGGAAAAAAGGAAGAAATCCCTGCCTGCGATATTTAAAGATTTTTTACTGAATTGCAAGCGGACGACAATTGGCAGGAGGAACATGAGCTCATAATGAGATGTTTTTATCCCATTCCTGACCGGATTTTAACTGAACTACGAAATATATTTAGTAATAATAAAGTTCATTTTTTTGGGTTAAGCGCCTTACAGCCAGGCCACGACAATTTTTTAAATATTTCAGTGCTATTAGAGCTTGCTTCCAGTTACAAAATTCATTGTCCCAAGTGGGATAACGAATCTCTTAAAGCCGAATGTTTTCAGTTGACTCGAATGTTGGCCAGGGACGAAAATAAAAATATTAAATCAATGTTAGACCTATGTAAACTTTTACATAATTTTTGTCCAGCTGTGAAATGTCTTTTTCGTGCTTAAAAAGAAAAAATACCTACCTTCGGACAACGGTGGTTAATGATAGGTTGTCAAATATTTCTATATTAAGTATTGAAAAGGAAAAAGCCACAACACTTGACCTTGATTGCGTTGTAGATGCATATGCTCAAAATCATAATAACAAACGAATTTTGCTGATGTGATAAAAATGTGTTATTTTTTTAAATACTTTAAGTTTAAAATTGTTTTATACTAAAGATATCTCTTTAAAAATATCAGATATATTGTTAAATCAGAATAATTAAACCTTTTTTTAATAGATTAAGCAGTAATAAAAATAAATATTTATCACAGTTAGATATATTGTATTCTTGACCACCCCTTTAAAATCATTGGCCACCCTCTGGCCACCTCTCTTATGATAAGCTGGCGTTGCCACTATCTGGGGTAGTTTTTAGTAACTTTTGCAGTGTAAAGTCTTTGACATTCACTCCTTTTAATTTAAAAATAGACTGTAGTACAAGGTTCATTTGTTTAAAATCAATTATATTATTAAAAATCAATTACATGGTATGATTGGCATAGAGCAGAAATATTTATCGAACTGTAATTTATCTCGTAGGCGGCTATTACGTTGACATTTCATAATGGTCACTTAATTCGTTGTTAGTAAGGTTATAGTTATTGTTGTTTGCTGATACACTGTGATCATTTTCAACATTTAATATAATTTCTATTACTTTTTAATAAATTATAATATATTTTTTAACGTATTTAATAAAATTAAGTTGCATTAATTATAACAATTAAGTTGCCACTACAAAATGTCAACGTGATAACCGCCTACTAGATAAATTATTACAGTTCGATAAAATTTCTACTTTGTGCCAATCATGCCATTGATTTTACTTGATTTTAAATAATTGTTTGCTCAGAAATTGTTAATTTTTGGAAAAAAAAATCTTTTTTATTTAGAATGAATTTAAAATGAATTTTTAAACGGTAATGGTAATGGTAATAAGAAAAAAGTTACGTAGGAAACAAGCCTTAGAGGTGGTTTTTTTCTACCCCTTACAACCGTAGGGGAAATCAACAAATTGTTTACAGAAGAAAATTTCTACCTAATTTCATTTCTGTCACTTTTTTGATATTTCAGAAAAAAATTAAAAACTTTTTTGACATAATCTCCGGTTGTATTTTGGCAGGGGATTTTCAAATGAGATTTTTTATATAAAAAACCCAATTTTTCCAAAGAGAATCCCCCCCTGACCTTATTCGCACTTATTTATTTGCACCCTGTGTATTATTGAAATGGAAAAGATGTGTACCTATATAACGAAAATTCTACCATAATTTGTTATAATATATTAAGTTAATAATAATTTATCTTTAATCTACTCAATAACTATTTTAGTATATAAATTAAACTTAATTTGTTTACAGTACAAAGCAACTTAAATTTGTTAGTAAAACCCAAGAAAGCCAAAGAGCAAATGCACATTTATTTGTCTGCTACATGATTAGTAAACAGTAAAAAAATATTAAACAGTATTTTAATAAGATATATATTCTTTGTAACGATCTAATTGCTCGTTACAGTTATTACATTGTTATACGGTAAATAATCCTTAACTCACAGCTTATCAGTAAACCACCATTAGTTAATCCTCATGTATAGGTATGGTTGCCTAATTTTAATGCTAAATTCTTGATCTGAATGTCAAATGAGAGTGGCGCTACAGCGACGAATGGAAACAAGCGAAGACGCAGACGGTTTTGTTGGTTAGGGTGTAGAAATTTGGAAAATTAATTTCGGTCACCTATTGTTTTGCTATTGATTTTTTGTGATTAATTAAATTAAAGTTCATTTCATACCGTAAATTTCCATATTTCGTGCAGATACGTTCCTTGGTAGCACAATCGTGTGCAATTCTAATACAAGTTGTTTCAAGTTTACTTGAAATAGCCAAATTGTGTCAGATTGTTTTGTGTCTATTGCTGAAATTTATATCGTTTCTTATGCAAGATATTTTTACAATACTTGCACCAGACTTAATCAAAAGTACTTGAGTCCAAAGAGGTGAATTAGTATAAGTCAAGTACAATATGTCTTAATTAATTCTAATGTAAGTCTGCAACATAGTCACTTGCTTTAATTTACCCCCTTTATGCTCAAGTGGCCTGAATCAAATCCATTGAAATCTTTGATCAAGACAATTGCACAATGAATCTTGCAGTAAACCTGATGCTGATTTCAGCAATAGGTACACAGCAGTCTTGTATAAGTGTCTTGTGCAAGATTTTGCTACCAGGGTTGTTTTGGGTTTATTTGTTTTGTAGTGTGTAATCACGAGTGTAACGTTAATATAACGTTGGAGGCAGATTTTTGGCCTTGTGATTGTTACAGATTTTGCTGCTGAATTTCCCCGTGGTTTCTTGAATGAGAGTAATTTTTTTGGAAGAGTCCAATAGCCGTTTAGACGAAATTTTAGGACCTTCACCTTTATGCATGGCTCAGGCAGTTAAGTTGTTACTAATTTTCCTTAAATTGTGAGGGCTTGCTTGTTCAGAGTAGTTGCATTTTCTGTGAGTTCTGGAAACACAGGGAATTCACAAGTGTCGTAGTAATATACCATAAGCCTATCTACTGAAATCTAGCTGAAATATAGATTTCTGTTCATCCAACCGTCCTAACGCCTATATATATTTTTTCCTTGCTTTGTACTGCGATCGTTGTTGTTTTTGTCCAACTTCGTTAGTATCGAATGTTCTAGAATTCTCAGTATACCTACGTCATATTCGTTACAGCCATTTTGTAAACTAGAGTCACGGTCAATGAGTTGACATAATTTCATTTTTAACCACACTTTTTAGCCGGTCATTTTGTTGAAATTTTAAGAACATTTATCGTTCAATTTTGCAAGTTTTGGTGATTTTTTATTTGCAAAACTTAATTTTTATTATTTCCGTGTTCATGTGTAAGTAGAGTAAAGACTTGCTTTTGTTGCTTCTGTTCGTTAATAACTTCGGGTTGTGATAGAGCAACTTGTTTTTTGGAATTTTCTTTTGCGTATGTTAACTTTTGCAATTTTTGGTAGAATTATTATTGTAAATTTTGATCATAAAGTAATTGTTTGAGCTTAAATTATGTTTGCATGTACAGGGTGATATTTTTCATGTAAACCTACTCTGGCCCTCTGACACAATTACGAGGAATAACTAGTACTCGTATACAGCCTAGGATTGATCATCGTGTAAGTAACTGCCATCCGTACCACCACTGTAGCTGTCTCTGGTTCCATTGTAATAAGCCATTGCCGTCCACCACCTTATAGCTATACCCATCATTTGGCATGGAAGGTTCCAGTGCCTTCGACTAGCCGATAATAAACTTTGAGGCACTTGGAGGCAGGCAACTTGTTGCCCAGTGAACTGTTTGGTGAGGTGTTTTGTGTAGGCCAGAAGACTTAACGGCAGATCACTCTGTTCTGTATAACCTCTCTGTTTCTCACTGTCAATCAATAGTTTAAATCTACATCTGCGTAACTTCACAATTTTAAAGTAGTTTTTAATATAGAGTAGAGTTTGTAAAGAAAATTGCAATTGTACCTAACTCCTATATGTTGAATAGATGTATTATAATTTTTTTGTTCCTACATTTTTTTATCAGATCAAATTTTCTTAAAGTCTCTAAATTAGTACAAGTGGTAAATCACCTGGCGCCTAAATAAGTTAAGTTAAGTTATGTCCCTGCTGACATAAGTTTCATATCTTACTGAAGGCGACCCCCCTTGACCCCTGAGTTGGCTGGAGCTAATTTTGAACTTCCACAGAATTGCCAATCATTCTAGAAGTGGAAACCTGGAGTTTACTCTAAGGTAGTTTTAGTAGTTTCATTTTGTTTTGGAATCCAGGTCAACATGAAAAATCGTATGCATATTATGAGTATTTGTACTTATTAATTTTTTTTAATATCTCTATTGATAAAGTTGATACTTTGAAAATAAAAGAGTTTAATTGGGTGATAGTTGAGGCTAAGTTGGGGATAATTGGGTGGTAATTGGGAGTAATTTTGGGATAATTGGCGGTAATTTGTGATTAGTTCGGGGGTAACTTGGAGTAATTTGAGTATAATTGGTGGGTAATTAGGGGATAATTGGAGTTACTTTGGGGATAATTGATTGAATTATGTAAATAAAGTTGTAGTGCCTGTACTAAAATGTGTCAGTAACAAACTAACTCCAGAAAAATATAAAGTAAATAAGACTCAATCAATGCTTCATGTCCAAGTTGTAATGTAATATACGGTATATTTTAGAATTGTGATAGATATAATGTTTTATATCATATGAGAAAAAAGAGTAGTACTATTTATATACCATTTCATCCAGTAGATGTGAAAATGACTACTGCGTTTCAACGACATACCTAATTTTAATTATTTTCCCTGTCAACCTCAAAATATAACAGTTTTATGTAGTGCTCAATGTTTTAAATAACTGCTTATATTAATGTCCTTACTGAAATTTTTACTAGTTTAGGAGCTGTACGTGATAATATTTTGTAAAAATCTGAATAGAAAATTGGTCAAAGCAACCTTTGCTGTACAAATGTTTACGTCAGTCTAATTTTTATTAAAACAGTATTGTGAATCCTAAAGAGATTTAATGAACCATTAACATTATAATCATGTGATGAATCTTAACCTGAAAGAAAAAATATACTATTTTTTTAATTTCCTTTATATTTATTTATTAATTAAAAATATTATATCCATGACAGTAATGAGAAATGACAAATATTACTTCATAAAATAATATTCTATATGTGGTGCTAGGTTCATAAGAGATCTTTATACTTATTTCTTTTTACAGCGTTTATAGATATTATCTTCTACAAATTACTATTTACGTGCATTATGCATTATGTTATTGTTGTAGTACCTGCAAGAAGCTGCAGTACCTCCAGGTTATCACTCAGTTACCCTCAATTATCCCCAATTACCCCCTCCTCATTATTCCTAAATTACCGCCAATGAATTCCAATTACACACTATTATCTCTCCATTATCCCTTTTATTAAATTACTTTATCTATCTATAAATTGTTCGCACAAATAAGAAGAACCAAAATAGTGTGGATTACTTAATGGATATTCGGAAATGTAATCACTACAAACTCATATGTGCACATGTTTGTTCAGGTAGACTTGGATTATTAAAATACTGTTCGATATAAACTTACTAATTACTATTAATGTAGCATACAAACAAATGTGCATTTATTCTTTGGAAATCTAAGGATTCATTAACAAATGAAAGTTCTGTTGTGCTTTAAACAAATCAAGTTTAATTTATATATCCAAATTTCTGATTGAGTATATTAATGATAAACTTATTATAGTAATTTTTTTTTTGTTTTAATATACACAGGGTGTCCGGAAATGTCATATCAAAAATGAAGGGGTATACAGGGGAGCGGCAAATGGTACCTCAATTGCTACGTACGGCACAGTGATCTTGCTGTACAGCGAAAGCAACCCTAAAACTGATATTATTTTGACCTCATCTATTTGTACTCGACTTTTTCATATTAAGTACCGGGACACCTTGTATACATAAAAGTGAAGGAATATACAGGGAAGCTCAAAATAGTTGTAGTACTCCATAAAAAAAAATTCTTATCGGGCTTCGATGCGGAGTTATTCGCCTTCAAAGAAAGAAGTTTGAAAAACAAATTCCATTTATAACTTCTAAGTCGTTATCGCAACAATGAAATTTGGGCAATTAAAGTAACTCATGGCAGTGTTCATTTCCAAGTTTGAACTGATATTCAATATGCCTGGTTATACATGAGCAGACGAAATTATCCATTTAAACTTATACATCTTTGACAGCGTAGCCAAGTTTGGTATTTTTCTTCCATATTTCGATACCTCTCTCACTTTGCTAAAAAAAAGATATACCTACCGTATATCAGTCGATATCTTGTGCCGTTTTTTTGAGAAAATCGAATTTTATTAACAACATACATGTATTGTATCAAAAATGCGATATTAACATTTTTGCAAACATCTTGGAAATTGAGATAACTGTCAACAAGTAAGTATAATTTACAGTTAGATATTTGTCATTAATCTTTTGGGATTCAATATCATTTATGAAAAATTTGCAGAAATTGATCTAATGTACGAACTTGCAGAATGTAAAGCTTCTGAAGCTATTCGGATTTACGCCAACCGCTTTTCAAATAGAATTTGCATATTTGAAGTGACGAAAACCCCCATGCCATTATTCAGACAAAACACTAATAAAAATTTATCATTAATGTATGGATGGGAATAACTGGAAATTACTTAGTGTCATTGATGACGTTTTAAATGGGGATAAATATGTACATTTATTGCATGAATACCTTAACCCGTTATTGCAAGACGTCCCTTTAAAATACTTTAAATATTCGAAATAACATGTGGCTTATGCCCGATGGTGCACCAGACCATTTTAGCAGAGCAGTAAAAGCTTATTTAAATGCTACATTTCCCGATCGATGGGTCAGTCGAGATAGTCCTTTTCCGTGGCTGCCTCGGTCTCTCAATCTTAATCCTCTCGATTTTTTCTTTGAGGCCATATTAAAAGTCTTATTTATCAAACTCCTATAAATAGTAGGGAATAATAATTATCAAAAAGCATAATTACATACGCCAACATCATTAGAAATGTTCACCACATGTTATTTTGAGTACAGCAGAGGTTTTTGAGCAATTTCAGAAAACACATTGAAGTTCAAGGTGCACATATTGAACATTTTAACTAACAGTTCTCTTTTTTCTTTTAATTTTATAGAAACAAAGATTTTTACAATAATGTTAGGATCACATTTTTGATACGTACAATAAATGTATGTTGTTAATAATCGATTTTCTCAGAAACGGTACAAGATATCGACTAATACGATATACCTATTTTTTAACAAAGTGAGAGAGGAATCGAACTGTGAAAGAAAAATGTCAAATTTGGCAACACTCATGGATGTATATATTTTAATGTATAATTTCGTCCGCTACTGTATAATCCAGGCATATTGAATATCAGTTTAAATTTAGAAATGAACATTACCATGAGTTGCTTTAATTGCCCAAATGTCATTGTGGTCATGGTAACGACTTAGAAGTTATAATTGGAATTTGTTTTTCAAACTTCTTTCTTTGAAGGCGAATAACTTCACAACGAAGCCCGATAGGAATTTTTTTATGAAGTACTACAACTATTTTGAGCTCCCCTGTATATTCCTTCACTTTTATGTAAACAGGATGTCCCGGTACTTAATATGAAAAAGTCGAGTACAAATAGATGAGGTCAAATTAATATCAGTTTTAGGGTTGCTTTCGCTGTACAGCAAAATCACTGTGCCGTACGTAGCAATTGAAGTACCATTTGCCGCGGAAAGTTCGTACGTCGATTTCGATCGCGACGATTTCACTAGCGCACGCGGATATACACAAAGATCAGCACCCGTATCGACGAGAAACTGGACCTTGGAGTATGTATCCGTAACGTACAAATGGCGCGGAATCGGGCACGGGTCGCTGTTCGCCATCATTGAGTGCCCGTCTCGTTTCCCGGACGCACGGAGCGCGGCACTCGCGAACGCGGTCAGCAAAACGTTGGTGATACCAGCATTGACCACTGTCACTGTCACGGCTTCGCGATCAGTCTTGCGAACACGATCTGGGTGTTCTCGTCGTCGGTCGCCGCAGTTCACTTGTCGTGAATAGCTTCGCCATTGCCTGCGACATCTCTACTAACTGTTGCTCGATGCGCTTCAGACTGTCGTCTTCTGAACGGGTATGATTTTAGAAGTAGTTTCCTTATTTGAGGCTCATGTCGCTTGCTGCGTTGCACGAAATAAAAACCACTCTTAACTACACAAAATCACGTACTTTCACTGAAAAGATCACGTCGGATGAATAATCACGTCACCACTTGAGGGTTGCTTTCGCTGTACAGCAAGAATAAAACGCTCTCTCAACGGTAATAATAAAGTATTTTATTGAAAACTAAGTTGTATAGAAAAAGACGTGTTGACGGTTTGAGGGTTTTCTGGAGAGTCCCTGTGCGTGGAATCGCTGGTAGGTATATGGGTACGCATCTGGTCGCCGGCCAAAGTAGACCCTTCCTGGAACGCTGGCGGCGTCCTGCTGGCGCTCTTGAAGTAATGGTCACGTAATGGTGACATGGTAAAATGGGTCACTTGCAACATGTGTACCTACACACCCCCCTGCCAGTATGGATGCCATCACGGAATTTGCAGCCGTCAGGGAAACGGACCCTTCTACCGGACCTAGTGGCAATTGCCTTGGATGTGGTTGGCACGGATAATGGGGCAGAAGTTGATGGAAGGCTATTTTCTTCGTCCTTGGTAGCTGTCGCACCATTCAAACAATACGCATGTTTGACTCTATCTATGGACACTTTAACTTCATGATCACGCACTAACACCGTGAATGTTTTGTCGTCGCGTTTGATCACTATAAACGGACCATCATATGGGTTCTGTAGTTGAGTTTTAACGCCGTCCGCACGCACAAAAACATGTGTCTTTAAATACGAATGAATGGTGTCTTGTTGCAATGGCGTTTAACTGCGGCTGGACGTAAGCTTTCCATATGACGTCTGAGGTCCTTAACAAAATTCGCTTCGGTGCTGAGCTCTTCGTCTGTCCTGCGGGAATGAAGAAATTGTCCGGGTAGTCGTAAATGTTATCCGTACACCATCTCGGCCGGGTAGCTTGAATGTCTTCTTTCCATGCTGCACGTATTCCCAATAGCACAGTGGGAAGAATGCTAGTTCATCGATCGTTTTGGTGGCATTTTATTGCTGCTTTTAATTGGCGGTGAAAACGTTCTACCATTTGCTGCTGGGTGATATGCGGTGGTTCGGAGATAAGTCGTACCTAGTAAACTATTCTACGCAGGTTAAGCAGTAGCGGTAGCCCTCGGATGGCGGCATCACGACAATATACACGTGGATGTGTTCAAATCTCGTTGACGAAGGTTGAAATGAACCTGTCGGAGAAGTTACGTGTAGCGTCACTTTTGCGCATTGACATTCGACGCAGCAACGCGCCCAACGTCTGCTATCACGCTTTATGGACAGCCAGACGAAACGTTGCGTACGGAGCTTGACTGTGGCATTAATACTGGGATGCGAAAGACGATGCACCGAGTCGAACACTACGAAATGGCTTGGTGATAAACGGCCGGGCCACATCCGTAGATACGTCACAAAATACAGTCGCGTTCGTGTCGTGTATTTTGATAGGCTTTAGTTTGAGGCCGTGTTGTCCGTCGACGTACCCCTTAATTTCGTCGTCATTTTGTTGCGATGCCGCGAGTGCCTCATAGTTGAAAGTCGCGCATATCTCGTTTACCCTTGACAAGGCATCCGCTACAACGTTCTCGCGACCAGCCATTTGACGAATATCTGTCGTAAACTGGCTAATGAAGTCTAGATAGCGGAATTGTCGCGGTGTACATTGACTCGACTTTTTAGCGAAGGCAAACGTAAGAGGCTTCTGATCGGTGTAAATCGCGAATGTTTTTACCTCGATCATATGCCGGAAGTATTTGACTGCTTCGTAAATCGCAAGAAGTTCGCGGTCATAAGCAGCGTATTTGCACTAAGCTGGGTTAAGTTTTTTCGAAAAATACCCTAGTGGTTCCCAATCGTTCTCAACTTTTTGTTGTACTACGGCACCAACTGCAAAGTCAGAAGCGTCACACACTAGAGCGATTTGCGTATTTCCACCGGGGTGCGTGAGTAGAGCTGCCTGTGCTAAGCTCTATTTAGCCGCCTCGAAAGCACTTTTCGCGTTTTGTGTCCAATTTATGGGTGTCTTCGATGTACGCGTAGCAGAAATCCAAGTCGCGTAAAACCTGGTCGATGAAGCGTTGAAAGGTTTGAGCTGCATTGCGTAACCCAAAGGTCATGTGCGTGAACTCAAATAACCCGAAAGGTGTCGTGAACCGTGTGTCGCCGTCTTCTTCCGCGACGGGGATTTGATGAAATGCGCGAATCAGGTCGATGGTCCAAAATAATTTCCTACCTCGAAGTGATTGTGCAAAGTCCTGAATATGTCGCACAGGATATAGGTCTGGACGCGTTCGTGCGTTAAGCCTACGATAATGGCCACCCTTTTTTGGCACGAGGCATAAGAGTGACGCCCACGCACTGCTCGAAGGACGGGCGATACCTAATTTCAGCTAATCGTCGAATTCCTTTTTCGCTGCTCGCAATTTGTCTGGCGCTCTCTACGCGCGTTTTCAGCGACGGGGGGGACCAGGTGTTGTCTCGATGTAGTGCCTGGTTTGGTGTTGTACAGCCTCAGAAGGAGCTGCAGGACGCGTAATGTCCGAATACTGCTTGAGTAGGCGATGAAACACGGATTCCCCGGAAATCGTTCTGAATGAGGGTGTCGCAGAATGTGCGAGTTGGCCTGGCGCCGTAATTTGCGTTGTTTTGTCAAGCAGTCTTTTGTTGCGCACGTCCACCAATAGTCCATAAAAAGATAAAAAGTCTGCACCAATTATCGGTTTAGAGACATCCGCGACGATAAATTGCCATGTAAAACCACGACGCAACCGAAGGTTTAATGTCATTGTCACTGTGCCACTGTGCCAATTGAGGTACCATTTGCCGCGGAAAGTAAATTTTTTTCATATGGGCCTTTGTTAACAAGTTACGGGCCCTCAAAGGTGAAAATTAAAAAGTTATTTTTATTTACAGTCTCTGAACTATTAACTTCAGCATGATGCAAATTTGGTGATCGATAACACATACGTACAGTTTGCTTTCGATGTCATAAGTGAAACTTCATTATATCTAGAATATCAGGAACGGACTATGCCCAATAGTTAACAACCCAGAATTTTTGCATAGATGCGATCACAATCTGATTGTATGAAAAATAAATTCCCTGAAGACCCAGACAGTATAAGAAGCTCATTTTTAATTTTAAATTACCGCCAATTCCGTGCTATCTATTTTTTCTTAGATTTTAAATTTACCGCTTTAGATGTCGGCAATGCAGGTCTCTTCTACTCGTGCACTACCGTTTTAAATATTACATATATTTTATTTTTGTTGATCTATAATTTTGAATTTTCCGCCAATCCGCACCCTACAGATCTCTACTGTGGAAGCGTTTAAATTTGAGTATTTAATTTTGAATTTACCGCCAACTCCCACTCTGCCGATCTCTACTGTGCAAGCATTTAAATTTTATTATTTTAATTTTCAATTTACCGCCAGTCCCCACTCCACCGATCTCTGCTGCGCAAGCGTTTGAATTTTATCTTTAATTTTTTTCCGATCCCGCTCAATTAATCACTTTTCTTCATACACTGAAGCTTGTACCCGTTTAGTGTTCTTTTTTAGTTATTTGAATCTGCCGCTAATTTGAATGTCGTACGCTGAATAGTCAAATCGTGGTGGGGAGTGACCGTGTCCGCCTATCTAGAATCCCGTGCTACATCTATCTGGAGAAACCAAGTCTGACCCAAGTGACTCCATATCTACTTTTAAATACAGAAAAATTATTATAGAAATAATTCTATAAATTTCAAGGTGCCAATATTACGTACCCCACAAACTGTTTGTCCTATTCCGCTAAACGTAGCTCTAGACTTCACTATTAATGTGTAGATCAAGTATGTACCTTGAAAGTGTTCCTAACAAAGCATTTATACAGGGTTATTCACGCTATACGGCACGGAATATTGTGGTCAAAATACGAGACTTTCAAAAAGTTTCTCTTTTGGGATATATGGGGGTCTATTACGGTTACTTTTTAAAATTATTTTCATATTATACAGGGTGTCCTAAAACTCCTAAAAGTATCAAAGGTTTGTTTTTTTAAATGGAATCCTCTATATAACTTAGGTACCAGAAAATGTAATTTTTAATTATCTATCGAAAAGTATTAGGGTGTTCATAGCTAAGTCTTCGCGTTTTTACAGAATATGCCAAATAATCGTTCGATTCCATTTATTAAACACAACTTTGATGCTTTTAGGACATTTGGGACACCCTGTATAATATGAAAATAATTTTAAAAAGTAACCGTAATAGACCCCCATATATCCCAAAAGAGAAACTTTTTGAAAGCTCCGTATTTTGGCCACAATATTCCGTGCCGTATAGCGTGAATAACCCTGTACATATTGATAATTAGTTGTCTAATTTTGGACCAATTACATAACAATCACAAATGCTGAAAAAAAAATATTCTTAACATTTTATAACGCCTTAAGAATACACTTTCAGATAAAGTTTAATTTGGTGTTTTATACAAACCTTTTAACCGAAATATACTTTGTCTATGTCTTACTGAATTTATAAATTCTCTTATAAGATTTGAATCTCTTTTAGAAAACTTTGCTATTGGATCTTATATTAAAGGAGACATTATTGGAAATTTTCATCTGATGGATGAGGATATATATTGGGAACAGTGTGTTATAACGACAAGAAAAAATTATGTATTGCTTCCAATACTGGATGATTTTATCTTGCAAAATGCTGAAAAAAAAATATCCTTAACATTTTATAACGCCTTAAGAATACACTTTCAGATAAAGTTTAATTTGGTGTTTTATACAAACCTTTTAACCGAAATATACTTTGTCTATGTCTTACTGAATTTATAAATTCTCTTATAAGATTTGAATCTCTTTTAGAAAACTTTGCCATTGGATCTTATATTAAAGGAGACATTATTGGAAATTTTCATCTGATGGATGAGGATATATATTGGGAACAGTGTGTTATAATGACAAGAAAAAATTCTGTATTGCTTCCAATACTGGATGATTTTATCTTGAGAGTTTTTGAATCTGGACTAATTGGATACTGGCAAAATGAGGTAATTATAAAATAAATAAAAGTTTAAGAATAAATGAATAAATATATTTATTTTGCAAATTAAACTTAGTATAAATACTTGTTGCATAACATTTAATGTAACCTTATAACAATTCGTTTTGCAGATAAACATGCTAAAGTAGGCACATTTTTTACTATATTTTTAAGTACCTATTAAATTATTTTTCGAAAAAAATCTTATCAAAAATGAAGTCAAATAATGTTCTTTGATACCATATGTTTAGTTATGAAAGAGATATCCAACCTCACAGACAAGATTCCTGCTGAAATTGCAGAAAACTACTCCCTACTCTATGCCCCTACTAGTAATAAATTATACTAGCTGTTTACTGGTTATACATTATACAATTCAATGCTTGGGACGCGTAGCATGAAAAACTTATCAGGGGGGCCAAATCGAAATTGTGGATGTGTATTTAGGAGAATCCTAAAACATATACCTCTCACGAAATTTTATACAGGCAATACGTATCTCCCCTCAAAAGCGTTTACGGTAATAGAAATGTAATTTGTTGGTTTATACTGCAATGAAGCAATTAATCCAATTTTATTTTATTATTTTTTCACGTGAAATCAACTTCAAAATTTTAAATAGAACACTCCTTTTATTAATACATGTTCAAACACAATATGTTCACAATACAAATTGTGATGGAAAATAAAAAGTAATAAATTTAATTAACTAAAGTTAAGACGGGAACTAAGGTACCTATTAAAGACCGACCGAATGTGATTTTTTTGGCCGAAGCCGAACTTCGGTTTATGGGTCACCTTCGGCCGAAGCCGATGCCGAAGCCGAAGATATTTTTATTAACTTGAAAATTTTAATTAAAAACAAAAATATGATAAGATAACATAAAAGTAGGTCAAAAATAAATGCATAATCTTTTGGAAATATAATATATACATATAATAAACAATAATAAATAAAACAACAAATTCTTATAATTTAATATTAAATTATTAAAATATGTCTCTCTTTACGAATTAAATCAATCTTCACGTTCACTAATACTGCTACTACCCCAGCGTTCAAAAACATTTATCTAACATATTACGGGTAGTCCCTGCCTGATCCGACCGGGAAGTTGCAGGTGCAGGCTGAAACTCGCTCCGTGTCGACGTCAACGGCTTTTGCAAAAAGTTTGGCTTAATTTTGCCGATTCTTAGCCGAAGGCTTTAAATAATGGCCGAATGTGGCCGAAGCCGATTAATCGGTCGGTGCCTAGTACCTATTCTCGAATTCCCGTCTTAATCAATATATATTAAAATCTGATAGCTCCGTATGCGACGCACGATCGCCCCGAAAAAGCGCCGATTTGCGTTGGGGTCTGCTCCTCCAAGGTGGCGCGTAGCGGCACACGGGGGGCCCGGGGGGCCCCCCATGTTCGCCACGTCGCTTAGGGGTATTCCGGTTGTTGCCTCGCCGTTGAAATACTACCCGTATTTCCGGCCTAGACGGTTGAAAATAAAGGATACTCTCGGCTCATTAAAAACTGGACATATATTTTAACATTAGCCACTTCAATAATACATAAAAGGTTGCAAAAATGTTGGAGACGTCTTTTTTAAAACATACATCTACCCTAACAACGTAAACAACAACAAAAACTATTTATATTTTAGGCACATCAGTTACGACATTCTCCCACCTGAGCAACGGTTCACATTATGAAACGTTTCTCACAAAAGGGAGTAACAAGATGGCTTATAACTACTAAGAATACTGATCTATATAGCGGGTGGGTATTTTTATCTCTCTACCACTCCGCGTGAAACGCACATTTTGAACGGGTACTCTGCTTTTATACA
>NW_019416843.1:0-48879 GCF_000390285.2 Anoplophora glabripennis
CCTGTATATAGAAAAAAGTATTGGACGCAGAACCGTACTCTGTGGTATTCCAAATTCTAAAATTTTAAATTCGTTTATTTCTGTATCAATTTTAACAAATTGTTCTCTATTTATGAAACCAAGACTCTTCATAGTTTTCATCAGTAACAGTGTCGAAGGCCTTCGCTAGGTCAAGAAATACTGCTAAAACAGTTTTGTTCTTATCAAGCGCATCATATATACCATTCGTTAAATAGCCAATTGCATCTTCCGTTGACATTTTTTTTAAAGCCAAATTGTTTCTTCGGTAAAAAGTTTCGTTTAGAATTCTTGATTTAATAACTTTTTCCGCAATTTTACTTAATGACGAAATATAGGTTTGGAATTTGAGATTTCATCCTGATCACCCTTTTTAAACAAAGATTTTAAAACATCTATTTTAAAAAATGCAATTGTAAAATCACCTGATTCTAAAATTATGTGGATTATATACGATAAACGCTTTTTAATAAAGTTTCTACCAATTTTAATACTTCTGCCATAATGTTATCTAAACCTGGCGATTTTTTTAGTTTGAGTTCATTAATAATATTTAATATTTACGTTCCATCTGTTGGCTTGAAAAATATTGAATGATTTGATTTTACTTTTTTCGCAACTGAAACCGCTAGCTGCTCAATTTTGTCGTAAAGTTTTTTCCCACTTGACTGAAGTATACATTAAACAAATTTGCTACTTCATTTTTATCACTTACAAGCGTATTATTAGCATTAATTTTCTTTATTTCACATGATGAAGCCTTTTCATTTATAAATATTTTTACTGTATTCCAAAGAATTTTACTGTCTTTTTTATTTTGATCCGTTGTTGTTTTGTAGTATTAGGTTTTAGTTTTTTTAACTAAATTTGTTAACTTATTTTTATACATTTTGATTTGTCTAGGTTTTGTATATTTGCAATTATTAACATTTTTTTTTATAGAGATTTTGTTTTGTGGAAACTGGTTTCATCAGTCCGTTTGTAATCGATGGATTTCGTTTTTTCTGAAAAAACTTGTTAATTTTTGTGGATGACTCCATGGCAGATTTTATTTTATTAGGTAAATTTTAGTTGTATTTATTTAACAGCATTTATCTGGGCCAGCGGAAATTGTATCGCGTGATTTAAGAATGCAGTGAAAGTAACTTTATCCTTACCACATGCGTGTAATTTCATTCCTTTAGTTCACCAATTTCAATATTTAACACAAAAGAAGTAGGAATTCCTTGCAGACAGGTAGAGAAATTAGTCTAATATATTCGTGTAATAAAGAAACGTTCCCACGTATCCAATGTGACCGTAGCGAACCCCCCGAACCCGAGGCAAATCCTGGAAGGGGTCAGAAAAAATAAAAATGACCAATCTTTTGAATCATAAAAATCAAAACGTGTTTGACCAGTTTGCGCTGACCGGTCTTAAAATAACCCTTAACCCTTCTCCGAATGCGTCCTCTGGCTTTATTTACCCTACGTTTGGTGATATAGCGTTGTCTCCTTCTGTGATACCTAGAAAAGTAAAAAGGTAGAGTGACCCTTTCTTGTGATATTTTTATTTATTTTGTCATATACAGCTGTTATGGCAACTAGCACCGTCAGTAAAAGTTTCGAACTAGTACCGAAAATGTAGTCATTACTATCACTGCCAAGTGTTAATGTTTAAAGTGGTTTTAGTCAAATACTTCTTGTTTAGGAAGTTCGTGCAAGTTTATTGGTAAGTTTTTAACTGTTATTAATTTAAAAGTCTCAACTGCTTCGAGTTAGGTTGCATTAGATCATCAGCACCTATCTAGACTAATTCCGATCTCATCTTTAAGAAACTTTTTCGTTTCATGTCATTATTGTTAAATACGTTTATAAAAAACGTGGTTAACGAAATGTATGTCAATCTTTTTTCAGTAAAGACAATAGGATGGTACCACTTAATTTTCGCTTTAAATTACAAAACGTGCAGTGGAATAGGGAAAATATTTTTAACGCGAATATCATTTAAATATTTTGAAAAATTATTTAAATTTTAAAGAATAAACTCTGCTGTGAAGCATTGGAGTAAAAGATTTTTTAAACTAATATAAAGTAAGAAATTATTGTTCAGAAGTGGAAAATTTTGTCCCAGGAATTAATTAAAAAATGTATCTATACACGACTGACTACAATACTTTCTTTACTATACTGAGATACTACTGCTATAAAATAAATCATAAATAATTTATTTTAAACACTATTGCAAAAAATTAACATTAGTAACGACCAATGATATTATAATCCGTTTTTTTTAACAATTTCATTTTATGTAATCGTTACGGAATAATAATTGTCATTTTGACATTTCGGAATTTCGTGACAGCTGTCATAATGTCATCGTGGTAATTAAGATATAAATAATACCTACTGGGATATAAAATATTTACCCCAGGCACAAGCGCATAAAATTAACTATTATTTTACATCCAGTATTGGAAAAATATTTTTGGCGGGCTAAATTATAATGTTCAGTATTGTTAGCGTCAATTAAAAATGGCACTTTTAACGATAGTTGATGAGAAAAGTGTTTTTTGGACAGAAATTCGAAAAATTTTATTCGTATTCAAATTTAGACAATAGTAGGTACAATATTTCTCATTTTATGTCGCCTATTTAATTCTTAAAAAAAACAAGTTTTTGTCATTTAAAAATATATTTCTTAGTTTGTCTTTGAATTGGATATCAATTTCTCTTAAAGCATAGAACTAATTAAAAATTAATATGACTAAAAAATAATGAAAAACAATGTACGGGGTTAGTCACTATAATCTGACAACTCATTGTGAATTTTATTATTAAATTTACAAAAAAGTTTTGAATACAAAAGTTTTAGCTTCTTTATAATTTTTTATAATACAGTAATAGAAAAAACAATTATTGGATAATGGAAAACACTCAATTAAAGAAAATATTATTTTTTATGGAACACCCTATATATTAGTGCATATTTCAGTTTAAAACTATTTTTGAAAAAACAGGAGGGAAGTTTATGTCTGACGGATCGCAGTGGCTATGGACGAGGCACGCGAAACAAACAAATGCCTTTGACAGAAGTTTATTTATCATCATTAAAATTTACTTCCTATAACAAACTATTTTGACAAAGAAATAATGTTTAGTGGGACCGAAAAATTTAAAGTTATCCATTTATTTTATGATAATAATAAAAATCATTCTAAACTTTAACAACCTTTAATACCTAATCAATAAAAACCAACTAAAATACAAATGGTCACAGATGCTCAATGTGACCGCCATTATTATTGATGCACTTCGTATAATCGTCTTTAATTTTCAGAACTGCATTTAGTATGAAATGGGAATTAAATTCACTTAAATTTTGTATACATTGATCAACTTGATATCTTAGTTCAATTAAATTTACATTAGTTTCCTTATAAACCTCGTTTTTTAAGTAACCCCACAGAAAACTGTCCAAGGGGTCTGGGCTATTTAAAGACCATTGAATATTTCCTCTATTACCAATCCACAAATCAAACCTATTATTTAAATAATTTCGTACTGCTCTGGGCGGAGGCGCCCCGTCCTGGTGCTAAATTAAATTGGTATAGTCGATCAGTGGCAGGTCTTCCAATTTGTTTTCTATTTCATTTTCAAAAAAATACAGGTATCTTTCCCCAGTCAAAGCATTTTCATAAAATAGTGGGCCAATGATTTTATTTCTCAATATACCGTACCAAACATTAAACGATGTGTATCCTTGACTTGGAATTTTCCTATTACAGTGAGGATTTTCATTTGCCCAGGTATGAGTATTTTTTCTATTATAAATGACAGCTGTTGTAAAAGTAGCCTCATCAGTCCATAAAACCTTTTCAAAATAGTTTAGGTCGCCATTTTTCAAGCGCAGCATTTCTGTGCAGTACTCTAATCGCTAAATTTTCTACCGGTATAGTTTTATAGAGGCGGTATTTATATTTATGTAACATTCTAATAATTTTACTTTGGCTTATTTCTAATTGTCTTGAAGCATTTACTGTGGCCTTTCTACAAAAATTTAATATTTAAATTTACCATGATAAACCTCGAATGAATATTTGCTTACCTTGAAAATATAGTAATATAGTTAGTTCTAATTCGTCATTTGGAATAATTAATGGTTTCTGTAGTCCAAAAGATTTTGTTCCTCTAAAGCGTCGCTCAATGTCGTAAAATGCAGCTCGAGATGGAATTGGAAACCCGGGATGCAAACGAGCATACCTAATAGGCGCGCGCTGCATTCACATTATTATTATTCTTGTAAAATAAACAGATAACTTCAAATTTTTCGTTCTCACTAAACATTATTTCTTTGTTAAAATAGTTTGTTATAGGAAATAAATTAATGATGATAAATAAACTTCTGTCAAAATCATTTGTTTGTTCCACGTGCCTCGTCCATAGCCACTGCGATCTGTCAGACATAAATTTCTCTCCTGTTTATTCAAAAATAGTTTTAAACTGAAATATGTCGAAAAGTCCTGATTTAAACAGTAACATATTATATATTTTTGAAAAGAGAAAAATTTAACGAAGATGTATAATAAAAATTCATAAAAAAATAAAACTTTTTTTGTAATTTCAATAATAAACTCACAATAAGCTGTCAGATTATAGTGACTAACCCTGTACATATATGTACAAATTTGTAAAAAAATCTGTTGAATTTTAATACCTTTCATCGATCAAGAATTAAAGGTTAGATTTACCTACCTAAGGAGAACATAAAGTGTTTTAAAAAGACATTCTATATTTTCATTATTTTTCGGATACAGGGTATTTAAATTAATGCTTTTTAAATTGAAACGTATTGAATCATTGCATAAACTGCAAAATAATATCTCCTGCTAGAACTGTTACATTATTTTAAATTACATCAGTTATCCGAACATCAAAAACCATAACAAAAGATGCCAATTACATTTTTTCTAAATTTCTGGTATTATTATTACTGTCACTTTTTTAAAGTAAATCATTTTGATTACATAAATATAGAAAATAATATATCTTGCAATAGGAAAATTCCGGTTTTTGGTATAGATCAACAAATTGTCCACGTGCCATGTTCGCAGCGAGAAATTGTCACTCTCACACTATAGCACTTCACCTTACACTTTACTTCATTTTAGTTTTTTTAAATATTTTTAAGTACGTATAAAGCTGCTCCACTGAAAGTAAGACAATAATTTATAAGAAAATAATTAATTTTAAATTTTTATTTTCGTCTTAAGACACGAAAATAGATTAGAAAAAATGTCATTTTCTAACGTAAGCCATGAGAAAATTCTTACTCGAATATATAAATAGAAAAAAGTATTTATTGTGACATAACTTTAGTAAAAATATTAAAAAAATTATATCTTTGCTCATTTTCGATTTCGAATTAAAAAGAATTATTTTTTTAGAAACAGCAGAAATATATCTAAAATAAAAACGTTTAACGCTAAGGTTAATATTGCAAACACTAGCAAACACAAAGATTATTGAAATTCTCCATGTATAAGACATAATTTATGTCAGTAATTGTCGCCATGTGAAGTAACTAAATATGATAATGTATAAGAGTGGGAATGAGTGGGAATGAAAAGATGGAATATTAAATATTTTACAGTAAAGCGTATCAGAACCATATTATTCAATAGTTTATATAAAAATAGGAGAGAAGTACTGCTAACTCATTCATATTAAAGTACACTAAACAAATGAAATTGTGGAGTACCTCTGATACGATAAAGCAGAGATATTTAAGAAATTTCCTTTCAACTTTCTTCAAATGTAGTGAGATAACATAATTATATTGGGTAAATAATGATACTGCAAGTTTTGACCTGATAAACGCATACAAGAAAGGACCAGAAATTTAAAATGTTTAGCATTTCTTGTAATGAAACCAAGACTTTTATTATCATTACATATAATGTAATTAATATGAAGAATAAAAGTTACATATATCTACACCTATATTATACTCGTTAACGGTAGGTGTAATTTTCTTTGTGGCATTTTGTTATTTTGGTACAGCCCAATAACTAACTCTTGATAGATGGACTATTGTTACTAAACGATTATTACATATATCATTAATAAATATATTAAACAAGAGAGAGCTAAGAACTGATCTCTGAAGTACTCCAGAAGTAGCAACAATTTTATTTGATGTAAAATTACGATACTAAATTTTCAATAACTTGCTAGAAACATAAGAAACTTAAAAAGTTTACCGATACTCCAAAATTTGATAAGTCACGTAAGAGAACATCGTGATTCAACTTGTCAAAGGTATCTACCAATATTTAATATACAGACAATAAAATTAGTGATTTATTGTGAAGGTACAGAATGTTACTCAGAATGATTTGGAACAATTTGCCTAAAATTACATAAAATTATAAAGGTTTGTAATGAAATTTCTGCTATCTTTCTTGAATATACGCAGATATTGGTTTATCCAATATAAACAAAAGTTGATGTTTGAAGTGCCAAATATGAAAATAGGTATTAAATTTAATATTAGAACAGTTTTCTAAACGAAGTAAAGCTACTTGTCAAAAAATGGGCCCAAATAATGACGTTCAAAATTAAAAAAGTTATGCTAGACAGATCTCAAGACATGTCTGTATAAGGAAGGCGGGAATTTGAGAAATAAAAAATTTACATGCTTGTGAAAATGGTGCAAAATTCATTGGCGAAAAAAAAAATCGTGGAGAAAAAAAAATTGGAAGTAAAACTAACAAAATCGATTATTTTATTAAACTGTGAACATGCATCCTTTTTAGCTACATATAGGTACTGAAAAAAGAAATAATAATAGAATAAATATTTTACAATATTTTAGAGTTAGCGTATTCTTATCGATACAATTTTCTTAATTATTATCACTTTTATGTGCGCCTTTTTTTTATTTGTTTTTTTTTTAGATTTTTTATAGGCAGCCAAAACCCAAATAAGCAAAAAATATATTTTACCTATTTATTCAGTTTCTTTCATTTAAATGGAGCGGCAATGAAATTAAATTTTGAATAATTTTTTGAGACAGCTTTTTTACTTATCAACACAGGAACATCCGTGTTTGCGAATTCTTGCCATATTTAATCTTTTCATGTCAAATCAACGGTCACGTAATATCAGCATAATAATTATATTATGTTATTTATTTTTAATAATGAAATCTTTTTCCACATGTTGCAAACTTTTTAGCAGGCACTAAACAGTCCTTTATGAAAAATATGTTTAAGGTTGATGAAAATTTTAATTTACTGAGAGCTTATGCATGGAGGATTTAATATATTTTTTGTAAATTTAATACAAGGGGGCACACGATTAGATGAGCTTTAATTAAACAGCAGCAAATACTGCAGGTATCTCGCAAGGGATGAAAAGAGCCCAATTCTTGAAATTATTCTAAACAGTTTGCGAAATTGTGTTTCGTGAAGGGTAGCCATCTTAGATCCCCTCTTTTTCAGACATTAATTTTGTTCCCTTTGTCTTTAATTTCTGTTTTAATTCCATGGCCGCTTCTACTTTTTACCCTCTTATTTCACCCTCACTGTGTTTCGTTTTTACTCCACCCCCAGTTTTCCAACTTTGCTTCGCCCTTTGCGTTATATCCTTCACGAATTCGTTACGTTTTGTTCGGCGTAATTCATTTTCTTAAAATTCGCTTTCTTATTTGCGTCATTTGTACGTTATTGCTTGTTTATAGTGACATGCCGACTGACAGTGTAATTATAATTGAAATAAGGTCCCAAGAAAAGGAAAATCATTTCTAAATAATATTAACATACCTTTCACTCAAAATGCTTTTAAAGGGAAAATACATTCACAATTTTTTCAAGTTATTTTCAACTTTTTTTATAATCCTTTTCAAAATATTTGCTTAAACGGTTTAGTGTGTGTATGTCCTCATTTTTATTTAATATTTTAATATAATTTTGAGGAATTACAATTATTTTATGAGTATTTCTTATAAACATAATAGTTTATACAGAGAGTAACCAAAATACTTGGTCAAACTTTAGTGGTACATCCAACGTCACCAATTAACAATACACAGAGTGCATGTTCAAAATTAACGAAAATATGTGTTTATTTTAAATCGTAAAAGAAAATTAAGTATTTAATGCATAAATGACTTGATTTTAACAATTTTATTATTTCGATTAAAAAATTTTGATGTTTTGGTATTTTTAATAATAATTACCTGGACCAGGTTAAAAGTAAGAGTTTTTGTTATATAAATGTGATGTCTTACGACAGCCATTTTCTAGCTATACCGTGGCAAAAAATTTATAAAAAAAATCAGTTTTTAATTTTGAAATCATTTGAGATAATTTAACCAAATTCGGTGTGTATATTTACTATGACGGTAGGTATGAAACAAAAAATTACCAGCTTTAGAAACTTACCGGTGGTGGAGGTGTGGGTATCATCGATCATTACTTGCCAAAAAAATATATCACCCTGTATAATATTACAAATAAAAAAGGTCATCATATGCGCCACTGTATTATCTTCAATTTTTGTTTCTTTAAACTTTTTATATTCCAAACCCATTAACAAAATTAATCAACTGCATTTTTACGATACTTATTACATTACTTAAAATAATAACTAAATAATTAATTACCAATGAAATTACTTTACTTTGATTTATTATAACAAATGTTGGAAATGGCCACCTTCAGCCAAAATACATGCTTCAGATCTTCTTGAAATTGCAGCTCGAAACGTGCAAAAATTGCAGGAGTAGCTCTTATCACATCACAACCAGCTATAATTTGTTGAAGTAAGTGTCCCTCACATTCAATGCGAACCTTGTAAACTAAAGTCTTGAGATGTCCCCAATGTTTTCAAGAAAATGTCTGTTGGAGGCACCGGTTAAAGTTCATGGAAAAAAGAAAGGCCCACCAAAGAAATTACCAATAATACCCACCCAAAGAAATTTGATGTTGAAATCGAGATTCCATTATGGCATGAGGGTTTTCATCAGACCGAACGTGTTTATTGTGAAAAATTAGCTTCGTCGGTAAACAATATGCCAGCGGTAAAGTCAACATTTTGTTCAATTTTTTGCAAAATCCAGTGACAAAATTGTAGGCGAGCAGGATAGTTTTGCGGCAGTTAGGCTTGAACCCTTTGAATGTGATTTGGGTATAGTATAACTGCTGATGCCTCAGAACAAATTAAAATTTGCAGCGATCTTCCTACTAGTATCTGGGTCTTCCAGAAATTGGACCTTTCTGAAATGAGCTTGACTCCAAAAGAACTTGAAAAACATTTCTTAATATTCTTGGATTTGGAGTTGGATGATTTGGAAATCTTTCCATATAAATTCGCCTAGCCTCAGTACCATTTCCATCTGCAAGATCATAAATCTAAGCCATATTGGCTATTTCAGCATTTGAATACGCATAAGCCCTTATTAAAACTTAATCTTTTTAAAAAATAAGCTTAATTTGATACACAATATTAAATAAGATGATGGCTTCTTATTATTACTGTTTTGCATAGCCTCCCTAAGATAGTTTAAGTAATTTAATAACTGTGTAAAAATGCACTTGATCAAATAAATCAATTTTGTTGTTAATCCGTTTGGAATACAAAAAGGTGTATAGAACCAAAAAGTGAAGATAATACAATGGCGGATATGATGACCTATTTTATTTGTAATATAATAGAGGGTGATATATATTTTTTTGGCAAATAATGATCGATGATACCCACACCTCCGCCACTGGTTTCTAAAGCTGGTAATTTTTTGTTTCATACCTACTATCATACCTACTATCATACTAAATATGCACACAGAATTTGGATAAATTATCTCAAGCTGTTTAGAAATTAAAAATTAAAAACTGATTTTTTTTTTTAATTTTTGACACGCTGTAGTTGGACAATGGCTGTCCTAAGATCCCACATTTATGTAACAAAAAGCTTTTATTTTTGGCCACAGAATACTCACCTGGATGTTTTAAGAAACACCCTGTATATACATAAGTGGATAATGAAATATCCCGAAGTAATTCATTTTGCCGACATCGTATGTACGAGATTTGTTTAGAAAATAACCGAACATTATTTTGTACACCTTTATTGATAATTTTATACATTATTGGTCTTTGTCTGCTTCGAAGATTCCATTTCGCGAAGTAGCCCTGGATAACTTCATTGGAAATATCTTTTAAAGTCTGTCACAGACTGCGTCAATTTGCTTTGATGTCATCAATAATCTGAAATCGGCATCCTTTCTGGCGAGTAAGGAGGATCAAGAAATTGAGGAATTGACAAAGCTGAGTGCGTGGGGGCATTGCCAGTGAAAGAACCACTAGTTGTCAAGCCACAACTCTGGGATCTTTTTGTGGATTTTTCCACGTAACTATTGTAGAACGCATTGATAGTATACACGGTTTACTGTTTCACCTCGAGACAATAATTGAAAATATGCATAATTCCACTAAAGTCATAAAAGAAACAGTGAGCCTAAATTTGACATCAGATCGAGACTGACGTGCTTTCTTGTGGCGTGAAGATTATTTGCCAATCCCTTGCCAATTCATTGTGATAATTAAACTTTTGTCTCAATGCCGTAGCCATAAACCCAGCTTTGGCTTCCCGTTATAATCTTTTGAATGAATTTATCATCGTCCTTGAATTGTTCAAGGAGTAGCCGACAAACGTCCACACGAGCGACAACTCGATACCTACATGTTCAATTTTTCAGTCAAAATTTCATGGCATGACTCAATTGAGATGATAACCTCTTCTGCAACTTATCTGACAGTCAATCGGCGATTTGCACGCACCAGATCTTTGACTTTTTGAACTTGGGAGTCATCAGTTGAAATCGAAGGCCTTCCTGGTCCAAGATCAATTGACTGACGACCACTTTTAAATCCTGAAAACCATTCTTAATATTGAGTACGATCCAGAGCATCATCTCCGTAAGCTTGTCCCAAAATTTGAAACGTTTCCGTGAAAGGATTCCCCAGTTTCACGGAAAATTTTACATTGCATTGTTGTTCCAGAAAATTACACATTTCAAAAATGATCACATTGCCCTCAAATAGCAATATTGTGAAAACTAAATGAGATATTAACAATCGCATATCACTAAATATATTCAATAGCATGTAATTATTGTGAAAGTTCGGTTATTTTCTGAATAGATCTCGTACACTGCTGGTCCAGATGTGAACCGACGACGTCAGGTACAATGTGTATATAATTTTTATGCATTCATGGAATATACATTTCTGGATAAATAAAGAACATGCTTAGTACCTTCACAATTACATCATTTGTAGGTAAAACATAGAACAAATGTAAAATATAGATATTTGTGGATACAAATATGTATCTGCTTTACATGTCATGTAATTGGATTAATGTCTTAATCCGTATGTACGTCTAAATTGATACCTAGGATATAGATCTAATTATCAACACATTAGTGCATTACAGATAAGTTAATTTTACTCCGCTTGTTACTCTTTTTAGTAAGGTGAAAGCGCCAAAGTAGGTCATTTTTTTATCATTATTTTTTTAAATATAGGGTGACTTGTGTAGGAACAACACAGATTTTTCTTAATAGAATAGAATATTTTAACATACCGAAAAGAATGTTCTTACAAGAGTATATTGCTACAGAATTTGTGAGGTCTATCTCGAATACAGAAAATGTATGCAAAAGAGTATCCACAAAAGACGAAAATTTGGTAGCATTACAAATGCTAATAATCTCTAAGACTTATGGCACACTTTTTTGCCTATAATTTTTAGAGGTGAAGGGACTCCATTAAAAAATACATCAATGATATATCTCAGCCTCAAAGCATAAAACATGTCCGATTAAAAATAAAAATGACCTTTTCCAGCGTTTTTAATAAAAATGGTTTTCTTATCGCTCTATTTCGTTTTTGATTGGCAGTCTAATTCAACCAAGCAATAACACTTCAGTATATGTATATACAAATACTATTGTATTTATATGGAGTAAAATTATTCTATAAACTAACCTATAATATAATACTCCTTGATTATAACGGGTCTATTTTATCTCTATAAATTGTTTTTACAAAACACTTAGCCTAGATGCTCTCTTAGCCTAACTTATCCTGGTGCCATCAGAAAATTCGCATTCATTTAAGTAGTGCCCGAATCAGTCCTGATATTTTAACCAGCATCAACAGTTTCGAAGAACTATCCGAAGAACATGTACCTACCATTAGTAGTAATAGTGCCTCATATCTGCAAATACAGAAAATTATATTTTATTGGTTCTAAGATTAAATCAACATTGTATACTTATTGTGGATTTATTTATTTATGTAATAATTTTAAATGAATTATTTGTGCAACTCGTTCCCTGTGTATTAACTCAAAAAACTTAGGTATTAACTTCAGTAAACAACGCTGAAATGAATAACGCAGACAATTATTGACAATTAACAGGTAAATGTCGATACACTGAACACTGACCACAAGTTATTGAGAAAAAGAAAAACTAATATCATTTATATTTTCATTTCTCTATGATAGCGAATACAAAATTATAATTTTTTTATCTTAGGGGTAAGCTTTACTAAGGTGACAAGCATACTTTATTAAAAAGAAGTAAAGCTATGCCTAATAGTATTTGCATAATTTGGGGAGGTTGAATACATTTAATATTTTTCTATTATGTAATATACAGTGTGCTCATGATGAAAGGATTGCTTAAAATTCAGGTAATTATATTGTGGAAAAACATTCGAACACGTCGTTAGTATTTTTAGTTGCCATAAGAAAATTGTATCACAATGATGCGGTGAAAACTTTTTAGAACCGCTGACTTCACCGATAGTTCTATCTCTGATACATATTTTTGTGATAAAAATGTAAGAACTGAGGATTAACTAAAACTGCTAAGTGTTTACAATAAAAAACGGGCAAAAAGCAGACGGCACGCCATTTACGACCATAACCATTCACCTATTTTTATGTAGAATGTGTCAGGGACGATGTTCTTATTCTTTTAACAATTTTGATTATTATTTTTAAGAACCATTCTACAGTTTCAACGACTTTGATTTCATTAAACAATATTAATGTACTTACTAGTACTAAAAAATCCTCTCTAAATTTATAAATGCTCTGTACGTAATTGACATTTTAAATTATAAGATACATACATTCTATTCATTTTTTTAAATAAACATGTTTCAAATTAAAATTATTAGTTATACTACCTTACTGCAAAATAAGTGAAGTAAATGTACGAAATTTGATTTACATGTTGTATATCAAAGAAAATAATTGCGCACAATTCGCCTGAAACTTAATTTTCCATTCATTAATTTGTCTCGGGTTCTTATTTCCAAATATAAATTTCTTTACGCTCTCGTAAGGTCTAGTTTTGCCAAGTTTCTTACTTTATTCTGACCTTTATAGCCTCTATAACAAAGCCTGACTTCTATTTATTTAGATTTCTCTAGAGATTTTATGGAAATACTTCGCAGTTTTCTTCTTATTCGTTGGAGAAATTTCAGGGAAATTAAAGCAATATTCTCTCCCTCTTGTCCTCCTCTTCGTTTGTGTATTTTTAACTCGCAGCTATTTCTCATTTTCTCAGCCTTTTACAAATACCGAATAAATGAATATTTTAGTAATTATCAACATTGATGAGTTTGATTTCAATGAATATCAAATTATTTTTACCCTGGGAACATTTATTAAACTTATTTAATACTTACAAAATCAACTCTAATTGCATGTACGTGTTTACTTCTTTCAAATGTAAATTCTTATAGTTTTTTTTATGTAGATTTCAAATTTATAGTGTTTACTACATACAAAATGTTTCATACAGAACTGTACATACTGCAATAGCAGACTGAAGAAATCTAAATGAGTATGAAATGGCTAAAAATTCTACGTCAAAATTTGGGGTATGTACTGGATAAACAAAATTTTTTTGAGCTATAGCTTTTAAATAAATTTATTTGTAGTATACCTATATCATATACAACTGAAAGCCAACAAACTGTTCAAATCAATATAAAAAAAATTCACGACCGTACTGGAATAGTATATTTTGTAACAAGGTTAGAATGAAAAAATGCGAAACGAATGGAAGAATCCGAATGCGAGCACAAGTATCGAATTTTTTCATTCTAACCGAGTAATAGACTATATTTTCTCTACGATCCAAAAGTATGAATTAAAAATAATTAAATTAAATCTAAAAAAATAAGTTATTTATTGAGACATTTGTATTGCACTGTATTAATATTTATATTTATAGTGTTGGTACAATTACTGGAATTAAAAACTGCACTGGAAATATTTTCTGTAATATTTTTCACAACAGATTGATTATTAGAGGCAGACTTAACAGTCATGTAGCAGGAAGAGTTGGAGGTTGAGGGGACGGTTACTAACGAATTAGATCCAGTAATTGAAGAAACTAATTGATTTGCTATATTTATTCGATTTTACAGAGAATTTTTTATGTATCCTTCTGCTACTTGAGGAGACTTTCAACCTCCATGCCTTTTTAATGTTGTAATATCCGCACCTGAATTTACCGTCGTAGTCGCTGAGATACGGCGGAAACAGCGGCCAGTATACTCTTGTGGGTTGTCTAGATTCAGAAATGTGGCAGTTTGTTTAGGCATATTGCCCAGTTTATTTATCCCAATTACTTGTCGTGTACATTTATTTTTTTTGGAAATTAATAAAACAATTATCAGAAAGAACATTATAAGGTCTCAAAGCCCAGTATTTTTTTTATATTATAAAAATATCCTTTGATTGTAAACTCTCTTGGTTTTTTAGTTTTTGTATTAGGAATTGCAATTAGTATTGCGGATACCAAATCTTTAATGTCAGAAATTTTAATGTTGTAAAGCTCATTTTTGCGAAAGCCCCCAAAACACCAATGACAAGGGCGACCTAAAAATAAAAACTACTTCCATTTTATTAAAATTGTTATTTAAATTATGATTTTTATTACCTTTGTAGTTAAATATATCTCATCCGGAGCATTTTCTAAGAATTGCTTAACATTTTCTTTTGTAAAAAGAATTATTACATTCATCACTAATGGTTGTGGAGAAAAATTATACTTTTATGGTTCTCTGAAAAATTGTCCCTGTATGATTTTCTACTATTTCGTATATCATAATGAAAGTACATTAGCCAGTGACACGTTTTATTATTAGTTTTTAGTAGTTTTAGTAATAGTGTAGTAGTTTTTTAGTAGTTTAGTTTAATTTTTAGTTTTTCAATTTTATTTTAGCCAAGGCTACAGTTGCAGCTAAAAAAGGGTACCCCAAAAGTATTGAATTGGCACGGATGAGTGACTGAAGATTCTCAAAATGCATTACAAGTATGTAGAACATGTGCCGAGACGTGGACGGTAGAAGAAATATCCTCCAACGATTTAACTGAATAGATTTGTTGCCACATTTGATTTGTAGTGAAAATTCCCGTGTGCGTCGTTGGTCACTGCAATAGACATGATGACAGATTTTGAAAAAACTGTTCTATGATGTTCGGCAGTATTTACTATTTCCAAAAAATATCTTATTTCTGTAGAAAATAAAAGGTTTAGTAGAAAAATATTGACATTTTAATTTTAAGTCTAAACTCACGCAAAAACGGTCGTCGGTGTCATGATGTTTAAGTGACGTCACATCTATGTTTGTCAACAGTAAAGTTACCATAATAGTATATGCATTTTATTTACCCTCAAATTGTACTTTCGTATAATAATGGATGCACACATTATCTTTCCATGAAGAGACTAAAACATTAACAAAATCTGATACATAGTTGTCATCAAATATAACATTAATTTTACTTTTTTATTTGTACTGTAGCTGCAATCACTTACACCGAATTAGCCCTTTTGAAGCCCTGTTAAATACATTTGTAGCTGCTATCTACACATAAAACTTCTGGGTCGGTTTTCCTTTTTCCACATAATTTTTAAAAGTCTTCATGTTGGTGATAGATTTAATTTCAATAATAGATTCACAGATTCCATCAAGCGATCCTGCTATCGCGGGATAATATTTGCAAAGCATTATCCCACATTTTTTAAATTTTTTTCCCAATCAGGTACTTACAGTTTTCCTCACTTCATGCTCCAACATTCTATGGCGTTTCATGGCCGATACGTCTGAGATTTTTCCTCCCATTATTAATGTGATCAGAGTTGCATCATTGGTTTTGCACCGACTAAATTCAAACGCTCGTGAGGCCGTCACTCTGCCATATCTTAACTCATGCCAAAAACAGCTTTGATGTCTTTTCTTCAACTTTCATGTCATCTTCATCAGTCAATACGAGTTTTTTAAAAAATGTGTCGCAGGACTGTTCTTTGTATTTCAGCACTAATTTATGTATGGATAAACTTTTAATCACGAACATAATCTTTTTGATATTTTATTAACTCGCAGTTGTTGAGCTTTACTTTCATTCCTTCTTTTATAAACTTTTCAAGTATATAACGTTTCCCGATTATGGTTTTGGCAACACAAAACTAAGCAACTTATAGTTGGAAAACACAAAATATTTAAACGAAGATAAATACTGCGGATATTGTCGAAATGACACAAAATGACATTTACATAGATGTGACGTAATTCGCTCTGATTGGTGTTCAACCTATCATGGCGGATTGCCGTATCTTGTAGTTTTAATTTATCAAAAATATTATCAATTTCGCTCATAATATAAAAATAAATACCTTTTTTTATAATCCATGAATCATATTTCATTAGATAAATACATAATTTTAGTGATTTTTGGTATTGTCATCATGCCAAACATTTCAAAAAGCAGAATGTAGCGGATTTTAACAAAAGGAAGAAGATGCTTATCTTTTGTTAAAATCTGCTGCATTGTGCTTTTTGAAATGTTTAATTGCAGTGACTGATGGCGCACTGAGGATACGAGAATTTCTGCGACGCTATCCTCACCATAGCAACATTTTCGGCTAAACCACCAGTACGAGTCTGGACTGTTTTTTTTTTATTGTCTGCAACAGAACCTGTTTGTTCAGATTTCGCAACCAATCCTTTCTATGTTGTTTCATTCGGGGCATTCCTTCTACCGAAAATTCCACGTAATTTGCGCACAGTCTCAGCTACACACCCTCCGTACTTGTAACGTATTTTCACAATTTTCACTCACTCATCCGTCGAATAGTACTCCACTTTGTCTAACCGCAACGTGTTTACTGCAACATGTGACCCTACACTGAAAGAAATGCGTTTTATTCTTTATTAGAATTCTCTATGCCATTATAAGACCATTGTATACTATATGTGACAGTTAAACAGGTTAATACTGGATATAAAACGCGTACTGCTAGCACAGTTGTATAGTGACTATAAACCTTATTCTTTATTAAATTATTGTATAACTAGTATACAACGTTTTTTATACCCTTTACGAAATAATAGCAATAACTGTTATTAAAGTGTTCCATATCGTTATTAGAACATCTAGTACTGGTTATAAGTTTTATAATAATAAATGTATTAAACTGTTGTATACTCTGTATGAGTTAAAAACATATGTCATTAAGTTTTCAGAAATTTTATTGGATAACTGTAATTACAAGCTAAGGTTCTAATGTAAACATACATAAAACATACTTTTAAGCATTAAAAATGATGACAAATCGCTCCCAAAACTGTCCAGTTTATTTTCTTAGCAACGATGCACCCGTATTTTCTTGTATTACATGAGAATTTGCACTATAACTCTTCCACCTTAAGAATGAAGCATCCCCAGAAAGGTTGAGCTTCTTTCCATATAATTTTATTTCCTCTGGTTGATTGACTTTATACCCATGCTCTTCTTTG
Source organism: Anoplophora glabripennis (assembly GCF_000390285.2). Taxonomy (NCBI): domain Eukaryota; kingdom Metazoa; phylum Arthropoda; class Insecta; order Coleoptera; family Cerambycidae; genus Anoplophora; species Anoplophora glabripennis. The sequence continues at coordinate 17,894 of NW_019416843.1, forward strand.
TCACCGTTAACCTTCTGTTCCTCCATCTTATGTAAAACTTAACATCAGCGATTTCTAATAGGACCTACAAAATAATAATTTTTAAGATTTAGACAAGATTTACATTTGAAAAAACAAAACAATTACAAGCCATAAAACAGTTAGATACTTACATAATAATTTTCCATTTCACACAACGCGATATGATCATGTATCCCACAAAACATGTGCATATACTGTCCATTTTCATCAAACTAGACGTGTGTAAGTCGATGCACAGCGGACTGTCGGAAATTTTACGATTGTTGTATTTTCTCTTCTTGAGTAAAGATAATAAAGACGTTGTGGTTTTGTGTGTTTATTTTGACAATGATTGAACATGTATGGACAATAAAAGTGGACTGTATAAGATAGTTGAGTACCGTTCTGCTTCATGCATAGCATGCTACTGAAATCTTAGAAGGGATGAGCTCGTGCGGCGAACCCTAAATCAGCGGCTGGAATAGCCAGGTTTCTTATTGAGTCGGCGCACTTCGCTCTCGGGTCTGACATATGATTATTATTACAAGACTATGAATATAACTTAACAACGATCATAACCGATTATGCACCGAGAGGTGACGATCACTTAACCATTATAAGATGCGTTTTACACGTTAAAAACGGAAACATATTCAGTATAAGAACGAATAATTCTGTTAATACAATTGTTATATACAAATTCGGATACTGGTCTTTATACAACAAATCTTCCCTACTATACATCTGGAATATAAAGTCTATAAAACCTAATAATGTATAAGTAATTCATTATAACCTTTATTTCATAGATGCATAAGGTGTATTAAGCACCTTCCAGTTAAACTGATTGAATAATGAGTATGGATATGATTACTTTTTTTTAATAAAAGTTGTATATTGGTTATAAAAGTTTTAATATGCGCTATACACATTATTCTAGATAAACAGTTTAATAATCCCATTTCTTTCAGTGTACAATTCACTTGCCACATTGAAAACAGGTTCACTATATAAAATAATTTAAAAACTTTTAAATTTAATATATGTATAATATATACAATATACAATAATTAAAAAAATAATTATTTTCATTGAAATCTAGTAATTTTAATTCTGCAATGTGTACAATATTTTAGTAAGACCTCGCAATATAATACACAGGGTGTTACAAATTAGTAGGTCAACCCGTTAACCACATATTCTTTGGACTAAAATAATGTGACTTTTCTTATGTCACTTTTCATTTCGGAGACCCTTTTTCAAAGTACAGGGTGTCAAAATTTAAATTTAAAAATGTTTTTGATTGATTCGTTGATTATAGAGATATTTATTTGAAATTTAGCACATATTTTGATTTTCAGTCGGCACACTTTTTGTGTAATTTTGGATTAAACTATCAAAGCGCGAACGGAGGGGAGAGGGATTGCAGTACCCATACACCCCCTATTTTTTTTTGAGTGCATGCTTTCCGAACTTTTTTTTTTTAGATAAAGCGGCGTTTTATTCTATTTTCATTCTATTTTGTTTCACTCTTGCAAGATTTTTATTCGGGGCCTCGTTTATGAGAAGTTGTAACTTTTTTAGATTAGCGACATGGATTTAGTCGACGTTAGACTTTTTGGAGCTATATGAAAGATTTGAGATGGAGTCGTCTTACTTATTTCAATTTACTGAATAAAAAAGTTTCAAATCTCGTACAGCAAGTCCCAAATCAAAATATGTGGTTTCAGCCTAAAGTGCTCTTTACCCCGTACAATTCGTTTCTTTAACTGTTGTTTAGTTAGTATTGGTACTATATAAAAGAAATTTTTCATGAAAACGTCAATATAACTTTCTAAAAATCTTTCTATTTTATTTATAGTACGTGCGGTGTGTAGAAAAATGTTTTCCAAATCAAAATTAAATTCGTCGTTCGCAGGATTACGTTGGTATTTTAAATATTTATTTTGCAATCACCGAACGAGACGCAATATGTTACTTTAACCTAGTTGCGGTTAAAATTCGCTAAATGCAGAGGTAGTGGTGTACACAAGTAGGTAGTCTTGCGGCCAAGATTAAATAAGCGACGCCGCAAACCCAGCGTCATGACGTTACAAGTGAGTAACTTACACATGAATATCCTTTCTCTCCGAACGCATTCCACACACCCTCGACGAGAGCATGAATGAAAATTCATGTGGGGGGAAATGTAGTGATTTCTTCATCCCCTGTTTGACACCTAGTTAATATGAAAAGCTTGTTTTTCCCATGTTTGGAAGGTAAATTTTGGTAATCTGTTTGCCTGATTGATAATAATACTGAAAAAGAGAGTTGAATGAGAATCCTTTTAAAAATAACAACATATACAATAATATAATAATAAAATAAAACAAATTGAAATACAGTGATTGTATGAATTAGTTGGAAGTAGATAAAAAAATATATAAATTACTTAGGATATTCAAAATATTTTTCTCTTCTAATTCTAGTGCATTAGAACTTTATCCAGCAACTGTAAAGACAAGTACGATTAATCACAAGAGTAGTAAGAGTAGTTTTATACTTGAGCGACTAGTTGCTATTATTGGACGTTATTGGCACTTCCAACATAGCCACATAATAAGACACGATAGCATTGCTAATTTAAATGTAATCAAAATCCTCATTCTGCTGTTTCCAGTAAATACTATTTACAATCCGCGCTAGTTATTGTCTAACAGATGTTTTGTTTAAAAAAATAATGTGTTATTACTACTAAATAATAATTAGTAGTAATAATTGACACACAAATTTTACTGAAAGTACATAGTGTTGAAAAAAACCTAAAATTATTTTTACTACCTACCGGATTTAGTTATAGCTTTAGCAATTTTCCATTTATCTGGTAACAACACTATGAAATAGATACATACCAGGTGTTAAAAAAGTTTGGACCTCCCCCCCTTTATCTCAGAAAATACTGCTCAAAGAAAAAAATATTAGGACAAAAGTTGCAGGGTTTTGAGTGAGCCATCGAACGGTGACCTTGACCATGACCTTCAAGGTCATTTAGAGGTCAAACAGAAAATTTTAAATGGAACCGTATATTTTTGACCACGAAAATGGAAAAAATGTACATTTTTACGTTCGGATATGACCTTGATCATGACCTTCAAGGTCGTTTACAGGTCAAGTCGATTTTTAATAAATGACTCAATATTCTTGACTGCGGAAATTGAGTGAGCGTAAAATTAAAAAATAACCTCTACCATGTCTTTGACCATGACCTAAAGGTAACTGTAACGCAAACATAAGCAAAGAACTTAAGTTTATTAATGCTCTTACGAAAGAAATTTAACGGCAAAAAAGTATACGGTTCCATTTAAAATTTTCAACTTGACCTCTAAACGACCTTGAAAGTCATGGTCAACGTCATATCCGAAAGTAAAATTTTCCAGTTTTTTCATTTCAGGGGTTAAAATTATACGGTTCCATTTAAAATATTCAGGTTGACCTCTAAATAACCTTGAAGGTAATAGTCGAGGTCGTAGTCAAGATCACCGTTGGATTGCTCACTCAAAACCCTGCAACTTTTGTACTAATAATTTTTTTGTTGGAGCAGTATTTTCTGAGATATAGGGGGGTTCCAAACTTTTTGAGCACCCGGTATAAAAAGAAGTATCTTAATGACAACAATTGGCGGACTATTGTCACACCCACCTCAATGGGCCCACTTAGCATATTTTTGAAATTCATATTCAGAAAGTACTTTAGTTGATTTGCAAAAATTCTTAATTCTGATTAAACAATTTCTCCCTCAAAATAATTAATGAAAACGGGACTCGATAAAACTCGCGGAAGATCTATTATGACGTCATACCACACCTTAGGGGTTAGCTCACATACTTGGTTGTGTCTCACATATTCTCACCACATGTCCTACCATTTTTGATAGACGTGAGAAAGACAATATATCTAGCTATAAAAGCAGATAACAAACAATAAACTAACAAATCTTACTAAAAACAAACTGAGTGTAGAACCTAGAGTAAGGCCCAATATGCAAAATTGTTCAAGAGAGGAAAAATACTTTTTGAAAAAGTTTGGGTTTGGAATTTGTTTTATACTTACTATAGTGCTGGACTTATAATGAGGCCATTCAGTAAATTTTCAAAAACGTTCTTACTTTTTATTCACTCATGATTAGGCGATCCTGAAAATTTTAACTCAATCCGTTGAGCGGTTTTCAAACTATCCATATATATTAAAATTTGATTTTTAAAATGCGAATATTTGTCTCAGTCGTGGCAATGCAATGACGTCACCGCATGGGACGGTCAGCCGGCTTGGCGATACTTCCAGTATGAGTTTCTGCATCTACAGATTGTTTTAGCGTTTGTGCATATTAAATTTAAAAAATGGAAGCAAATTTCGTAAAAACAAATTCTTCTAATTTGCCAGAAGTAGGTTTGTTAATGGTTATGGACTTTTTAAATAAAAACCACGACTTTATCAGTGCTGAGATCAGAGGAGTAAAAATGCAAAGGTTACGTTTCAACTACGTGAAAAGCTTCTTTAATGTACGTTTGTAGCGAAAGTTTTGATGTTTTTTTACAATAAGGATTTTGCGTTTAATTGGACGAAACCGTTTCTCTCACAGGTTTCAAAGATTTACCTGATCAAATACAAAATTCTTATTACTATTTTTATTTCCATGGAAACTACATAAACTCTTATAAATATATTAATAATATAATATTTAATATTTTTTTTTATATAAATGCTTATTACCTATAGGTATTTGTATAATATTCACAAAAAAATCAACAATGGGAAACACAAGTGTATAGTGTTTGTAGAGGATACAAACGTATTTATCACATACCTAAATTATGCAGGGTAGTTCTGTTACTTTCAAAATAAGTCATTTTCCAAGTAAAAGATTAAAAAAACAAATCAAAGTAGAGACTAATAGACTACTGATTTTATATCCGCACGACAGAGTTACGGGGGCATTATTATTTTCTTAGGCGTCTTCACACTAGTGCTCTTACACTGGGGAACAATACAATATTTGTATTTTTTAGTGTTCTGTGTCTTCCATATTGCTAACAAAATTCGGTATTTTAACGTACTCAATCGTAACTTAACAGGCAACTAAAACCCGACTACCGACTATCCGACTGACTGACAATACACGCAAGCATGCCGCATCGGTTTCCCATGCGGTGATGTCACACACGCCGGTTCACCGGATACTCAGCGCGCCAGTTTATGATTTTTTTTGGATGGCTTGTAGGCGATATAAAATTCCAATTTTTTGCAGAGAACCTTATATAATAACTTTCCGTTAAACAAATAAAAAAAATTTGCTGAATGAGCCCATTATAAGTTCACTCCCAATTTGAATCAAATATTTAGCGTACCTTTTTCAAAATCATTTTTGTGAAAATCTGTTTCGTATCTATATTTGTTAAGGTGTTTTCTTTATATTCCTAAAATTTCAGCTCATAGCATTTTTTCAAAATGTTATGGCAACTCAAAAAAAGATTGTGCATTTTTAAGGTCTTGCAACATTAGACAAAATTATAAGTTCACTATTTCAAAATAACAATTTAATGATTAAACCATAACATATTTAACAAAAAAGGAACATTAATAAATCAGTAGCACCATTATTTTGATTTACAACATGAAGGAAGCTGGTATTCATACTTGGAACGAGATTTTCCAATTGATTTAGCGTTATTTTTCCCATGCTCGCAAAAGTGTTCTTTCGGGTGGGGAACGTTGTCACAGTTGATCTTTCCGTCGTAAATTTTTCGCATGAGCATGCCCCAGACGTTTTCGATCGGATTCAAGTGCCAACGCAGATTTCGGCCCAGAAACGCTCCCCATTTCATCAAGTTAACTCCTCCGAAATTCCTTCTTGAAAATCTCAGTATTTGTTTTTTTCAACAATTGTTCAAAATGAAGTCCTTCCGCATCAATAAAATTTTCACTTCTTCTAATCAGGCTATTTATAGAGGAACTTATCATGACATGATTTTCACTGACGAGATTACAATTTTCCTCTATTCTTTGCTACAATTCATCTCGTGTTCATAAGCAGCTAAGAGGGACTGCAACTTCAGGAATAAATAAACAAATCTAGTTTTCCAACTGATTTAGGGTTATTTTTCCCATGCTCGCAAAAATGTTCTTCGGGTGGGGAATGTTGTCGCACTTGGTCTTTCCGTCGTAAATTTTTCGCACGAGCATGCCCCAAACGTTTTCCATAAGGTTCGAGTGCAGACGCAGATTTCGGTCCAGAAACGCTCCCCACTTCAAGTTGACCCCTCGGAAATTCCTTCTTGAAAGTCTCAGTTTTTGTTATTTCAAATCATACCAATATTCACGGAAGCCATCTAGACCGTTAAGGTTGAAATTCTTTTCATCACTCCAAATGATCTTTATGATCATTTGGAGTGAGAAATTAAATTTGATTAATAGCTTGCGATCAGTGGTAAATCGGAGGCGACAAATTCTAATGCGTTTTGGTTTTCAAAAGAATCCGAATAGTTCTAAATCGTTTAGAATTTTGTCTATTGCGTTTGTAGTTCTGCGCAGATTCTAGAGTGCTCAGAAATAAGGACTCGAACAAAGCTAATGTGTATTACTTATCGAAATAAGTAAGATTTGTTTTTAATAGATTATACGTAACAAAATTGTCACATAAAATTAAATATTTATCAAAAGCTTTTACGTTAAGGACGGGATTTTGTACAAAAAATATCGCCCAGCGTGAGTCACGAAACGGNTTTTCCATCGGGTTCGAGTGCAGACGCAGATTTCGGTTCAGAAACGCTATCCACTTGACCCCTCCGGAATTCCTTCTTGAAAGTCTCAGTTTTTGATTTTTCAATTCATACGGAATCACGGAAGCCATCTAGACCGTCAAGGTTGAAATTTTTTTCATCACTCCAAATGATCTTAAAAACAACAAAATTAAATTTGATTAATTGGCGATTGTTTAAGTAATTCTCAAAAAACGGCACTTTATTTCAATCCGATAGTTTGCTGTCAGTGGCAAATCGGAGGCAACAAATTATAATGCATTTTGGTTTTCAAAAGAATCCGAATAGTTCTAAATCGTTTAGAATTTTGTCTATTGAAATAAGTAAGATTTGTTTTTAAAACGTAACAAAATTGTCACATAAAATTAAATATTGATTAAAAGCTTTTACGTTAAATTGAATAGGAAAGCAAAGGAAAATTATGCCATAAATAAATAACTTCATACAATATAATAATACGTGCCTTTCTTACTTACTACAAAATGTCTGAAAGTAAATAATTTTTTTGTCTAATTGACGTCAATTTTAATAAGTCTAGCATATGTCAAATAGCGTTTGAAGAAATTGATGCTAGGCGTAAATAGCGACCAGCTAATCGAAATGCTTTGAAAAGTGTTCCAGTACGGTAATTCATACCACATGGAGCAACAAAAACTATATATTGGCCCTGGGAAGTTAATTACCTTAAAATGATTCGGATATTTTAATAAAAATCCTAAAAGTTGTAAACCGAAATGTGACGTTAAAGAAACGATGAGGTGGGTATTACTTCATCGTTCACCGCATGTTATTTGATATTTCCATTAAAAAATATTTTTGTTGATTAGTAATAATTATGGCACAATATAATGGAAGTATTATGTTTAAAGGTAGAGACTTAATAATTTCACGTTTTATTCGAGGGATATTTTCGTTTTACCCGAACTGTACATATTTCCACGGTGAACAAACCAAAAAGATGGGTCGGACGAACAAGGGCGACGTAAAGAACGTCGGTAATAAAACAGCGGCGAGAAACTTTAAATTGGCGTTTCTTCCTCCAGCTCAAAGAAGCTCGTTTTATACGTTGGTAATTTATAATGAATAAAATTTGAATTCGAGTTAATTGCTAGTCTTGATGGATTTTCTAGCGAGGCGGACATTTTCTCCGGGTTTCCTCGAGGGGTGAATACATTTTATAAATTATATCGCTGGGGTTTTAAGAACGCCATTTGTGTTTTATCGATTTTTAATGGCAGACGTTTTTACTTGGGGTCCTAATGTCTCTCCAGACGCATTAAAACTAACTATAATCCACCCTCTCCAAGAAAACTCCACCGCTCGCTTTTACAGCGGACTCTTACGATTTTAATGTCGTTTTATTTTGATAACGAAGTTTGCTCGAACTCTAATTCCTTCAGACATTTTCCGAAAATTTAGATATTTTTCAGCATTATGGTTGTTTTAGCACTTCTAATAAAACAATGATTAAAAAGAAAATGGATTTCAGTACGACGTGTCCTAAAATTCGACAAATGAATATCTTGAATATTTTTACTTGCCTATTTAAAACATTATATTATCGTTTGTGAGAATTATATTTATTTACAATATTTTCAAGAGCTCTATAAATAAATTTTATGAATATTGATTATGCAATTTTACGAATTCTATATTTTATTTCAGATAATTTGATAATTTGAATTATTACGAATTAGATCATCACATAAACATATAGAAAAGTGTAGTAAAATGCTTATACGATACAGAAAAATTAATTTCTTCGAAAGAACAAATTTTTAAAAATGTAACAGGCTTCGTTGAAAGAATATTATTAGGTTTTATCCAGAAATATTTGTTGACAGAACTTTTAAAAATAAAATTTATTCACAAAGACCAGAACAAAATGTTATAGAGTATAGTACAGTAAAAATTCAAGGTTTATCTGAAAAATTAAAAAAAATAATTACACTATAAGAAAATCGGTGTGAGTGAAAACAATAAAAGTTCGGAGTGAATCCTTTGAGTGAAATTATTATTGAGTACATTTTCACTCAACATTGGGCATTTTGATCATTTTACTCATTTGTGATTATATTTAAACTAAAACTGAGTACTTTCACTCAAATATAGGTACTCCTTAAATAAATTCTTCACGTAAACCCGTATTTGGTGCACTTGTACCTAAATCAGAGTAAACGTCCTCATTACTGAATGATCCCACCCTTTTTTCATATCCACAAGAAGTGTGTGACGTCATACAGTAGAAAATCCCTTACAACTATTAATTATAGTTCAACTGCAATTAATTTTAACTGCAATTAAATTATTCGTAATTACTTTTTTAATCAATTAATTAATTGATTGAAAATTTAATTGATTACTGCCCAGCACTGGTTACCACCATAGTACGTCTAAACAGTAGACCTAATATTAATTAATTATTGTATTATCTAGATATATTTTCGATATTTTCAAATTTTTAATTATATAGTCCGTTTAAATGTATATTAATTGGGAGTAATTTTAATGGCGTCGTGAAGATGGCACCACTTACATGTTGCTTTTGTAATCTCCACCACAGTTCATAGGGGACCGTTAGATGCTCCAGAAATGCGTGATCGCCAGGAGAACAGGCCTTAGCCGACGGTTCTCAGCTGGCGGGTCTCAACCACTAGCCAGGACAGGAGGAGACCTCGCCAAGTGAATACAATATATCCTAATTAATCATTTGAGTGATTTATTTTTGCACTCAGTATTTAGTTACTTAATTAAAAACCAAGTCTGAGTAAAAAATGACTCAATAATAGTTAAATTTAAATTTAAAACATATTAGAGAAAAAGTCAACTCTAAATTGGTTTTTATACTCAGAATAAAGTCAAAAGTTACTCAACTGATAGTTAGCAGTAACTCGGATTTGAGTAAAGCTCACTTATTTCTGATGCAAAGTTTCACTCAGTTGTACTCATACTAATAGAGTGAAAATTTCACTCACAATCAATCGGGTGGGGGGAAATTGATACATTATTGAGTAAAATTGAGAATTTTAGGACAGTTTTTCAAACTAGGTGATAAGTAACAACAGAATAAATATTATATGATTTCTTATCCTATCTTTATGGTGTATAGATAAACACATCTAGAAAATTTTAAATGACTCTGTCAGTTTGAGATTTTACAATAATTGAGAAGAATTATCTGTTTTCTCAATATGCAATATTTTTTGATAAATAAAATTAATTTATAAAATCAACTTCCCGATTAATTCTTGTGGAGTAAGGGGTTATTTTATTGCGGTACAAATGCCCCAATAAATAAACTAAAAGAAATGTCACAAATAACTAATTACAGAAAATAGTTTATAGATAATATAACTATATTTTTTAGCATATGGTCCCATCATACAGTAATAATTCAATTTCAGATGGTACTTTTATAATTTATGAAAATTAACTTGTTTCTGTAAGTACTTGTTCATTCAATTTGGTATTTTGGTAGTCTGAAAACAGAGACAAATTATTTATAAGCATTTGAAATTTATCAATAAATATCCCTTTAAGTGAAAAACCTCGGTCAACGGATAAGTTCATATTGAATAACCAGAAATCTCGCTCTAAAAAAGTAGATAATAATAATTCATGATTTCACTGAAGATACCGTTATATAATGTCGAAGGTTAGGAAGTATTTGTTGTAGCAATGAAACTAACCTCACCTCCCGTTTTTGAGGATCTTGAATTTAATCAAGTCTGAGATCCATTGAAATTCTAACCCTGTGCATTTCCCGTAATTGACCAAAAAACCACCCTTTTTTTAATTTCAGGCCCCAAAGTTAATCTCTGTATCCATCCCCCACCCCCCCGTTTTCGAGGACATTGATCACGAGTACAATGATCACGACCCTCCTCGACGGCCGAAACGGCCGAAAACTACCCTTAATTTTCGTTTTCATCCTCTATGCTTCTCTGTCCGTCCTCAAGGGTTTTGATCACGAATATGATGATCTGGACCCTCTCGAACCGTCATAACGCACTCGAACGAACCTAAACATATTCCTGGTCAGCACCTTTAAAATGGATGGATATATGTTGTTGTAGGACGAGAACGAAATTGAAAGGGGCAGTTTTGGGCCATTGGTGGAGGGGGCGGTTGCGAGGGTTAGAGAGGATTGTCATCATCATATACATGAACCAGCATCTTATAACAGAGTGGTGGGGGGGCTGGGGGCGAAAACTTGTGGTTTTTGGCTAATTGCGGGGGATGTTAGAAATTCAACGGAAATAAAATTCGAATTCATTATCCTCGAAACGGGGAATGGGGTTGGTTTTGTAGCTGCAACAAATATTTCCCAAAATAAATCATTTTTTGCAGACTTTCACTACACTATAAGTATCGCAAGATTCGCAAGTTAACCCTTCGAAAATCTTTTTAGATTTCATTCTTAAAGCTTTTATACTTTCAATCATTTTGTTTAGAAATTTTGAAAATGAAATCTGAAAGTGTTTTCCAAATAAAAAAGTGATGTGTCGTTTTACTCTATTTTAAAATAAAGTTTTTTCCCAAAAAATCTTATCAAATGAAAGGAAATAATCTTTTCCTAAGCCAAAAATCTAGATATACAAAAACAACCCCGTAGATAAGACCTCTAACGTTGATACTGCGAGAAACAACAACTGAGTGAGTGTTGAATATGATATTGATTAATGAGAATTGATTTTTACCCAACCAAGTCCTTTTTACTAACAATAAGTTTCTTAAAAAAACATACATTTTACTTAATGGTATTAATCTAATTCAAACATATTCAAAACTTTTTTCTAAAAAATCTTTTTAAATGAGTCAATTAATAAATATTTCTTTGAATGATTATTATTTAACAATTTTAATACATCACATATGTGTTTTTGTCTTAATAAATTGTATTTTGACATATTAGTAAAATCACGAATAATTATATACTTTCTATGAGGTGTTTCTGAGTGGGCAAAATTATATTTTTTATATTGTGTATGCCTTCAAGTTCCAATAGTTTTGGAAACAAATCTGGAAGAAATTTTTAATAAAGGTACAAAAATGTGGTAATACTACTTCCTACTTCAAACACAGAAGTAGACGTACATTGTAAAAATTCAAAAGAAAATGATTCGATTTAATACAATGAAAGTAGCAGGTACATATTTAGTAGATTCACATGAAAATATATGATGTAAATGATTACATTTGTGACAGTTTCTTGTACATTTTTTTTTAAGTATTTTAAATATGGTTACATTTCCGTGTTTTTATATCTAATAATTAAAAGTAAATGTGTTCTTCAAATTAAAATATCCATCCGTAATAAATTATTGCCGCTGTTTTAAACATCGATTTTCATTTTTGAACGTTATAAACATCGAAGATATGATCATTATTTGTGAATGGAAATGATTGTGTAAGCTTTGAATTCTCTAGAAATGCGGGTCTTAAATTCGAAATAATTTCTACTTCTGTGTGTTTTATCAGAGATAGGACCAATTGGATAAGTTTCTTGCCTGAGGCGAATTTTAAATTGCCAGCTTAACTTTATATTACTTTACTTATCTAAATTGAACCAATATTGCGTTTCAAATGTTTTATAGCTTTATAATAACTTAGCTTACTTCTTAGCAAACTTAAAATATATTAATCTTATTTTCGGAAATGCCGGAAGCTAGCTAGCATAAATACTAGTTTCTTTTAGTAAACTAATTACTGTAAAAGGTATGTAACTTTCTTGTATCTTTGTAATATTTACTTTTTAGTTTTGAGTAATTAAGTTATTAATAAAAAATATAATAAGCTATTGTAAAATAAAAAAAGTTTAGATTCTTCTATTACCGTGTCTAAAATATTAACATTACGTATGTTGTACAGTACCTACATATCAACGTAAGGCGTTCCTAGGCGTACATGCGGTTTACTGAATATTAATATGCCGCCCCCTCTCCCACACAAGACTCCGACTTCTGGGCTAATCCTTGCGATTAGAATGGGGGTAGAAATATTATTATTAAACCTTTATCAAAGAGATTAGTCAAGTGTTGTTTTTATATTTGTTGGGTAACCAAAAATCTCTTACTAAGACAAATAAAAAAATACGAACATTAATTGAAGACCCTGGTGGAAGATTAAACCCATTTTTTGAAAAATCATATTCTGCATAATGTACTCTTTCTGTTTGGTTCAAATATCGAATCTTTGGGCTCAATAGAAACTAAACTATAAAATAAAAACATTTATCCGATGCACTGGTGTAAGAACATAACAAGTTACATTTATTCCTTTCCTACCTACGCTGTAAAAAAAAAGACTGAATAATGTATCAATTTCTGTCCACACCCGATCGAGTGAAATTTTCACTCTATTAGTATGAGTACAACTGAGTGAAACTATCGTATCAGAAATGAGTGAGTTTTGCTCAAATCCGTGTTACTGCTAACTATCAATCGAGCGACTTTTGACTCTATTCTGAGTATATAAAACCAGTTTATGGTTGACTTTTTCTCTAATTTGATTTAAATTTAACTATTATTAAGTAATCTTTTACTCAGACTTTTAATTAACTAAATATTAAGTGCAAAAATAAATCACTCATAAATGATTAATTAGGATATACGGTGTTGAAGTTCAAATTAATTCACTTCACGGGGTCTCCTCCTGTCCTGGCTGAGACCCGCCAGCTGAGCCTGAGACCTGCCGTCGTCGGCTAAGGCCTGCTCCCCTGGCGATCATGTTCTTCTGGAGCATCCAAGGGCCCCCTATCAGCTGTGGTCGAGATTACAGAAGCAATGTGTAAGTGGTGACATCTTTACGGAGCCATTCAAATTACTCGAAATTAATATACATTTAAATTTACTCGGTAATGAGTACTTTTACTCTGATTTAGGTACAAGTGCACCAAATACGTGTTTACGTGAAGAATTTATTTATATGTATATATTTGAATACTCAGTTTTAGTTTAAATATAATCACAAATGAGTAAAATAACCAAACTGCCCAGTATTGAGTGAAAATGTACTCAATAATTTCATTCAACGGGTTCACTGCGAACCTTTATTGCTTTCACTCACACCGATTTTTTTACAGTGTATAAGTTGTTTTTGTGCGTTTACCGTTTGTTCTAGTCATTTGTTTATCTTAAATGTTATTATTTTTATCGTTTTCCACCTGGGATAAATTTCAAAATGAGCAATATGTTTAAATATATTTTTGTGCATCGTAGAATAGACCACAATAAAACATAAATGATTTTTTGGGCATATCACCATCATTTACATAAGTGCATATTTCTCCATACTATAAAGGAATGTGAAATTTAGCCAAAATATGACAACAAAAACCTAACCTAACTTGTAATATTTATCCCGTTCTGAACAACTTATTGGCGCTTATTTTCTTCTTATACCAGGGTCTTAAATTATAGATTTGAAAAATCAATAACTTTTCGTTATCATTGTTTTTGTCCGTAGCTGGAAATATCATATGATGTATCCAGCTAAGTATGTACAAAAGCCGCCAACGAATGGTATGACGTCACAACATGGCTTCCGTTTATTTTCCCGCACTCCGTTTTCATTACACATTCAACATTTTGAGAAATTGTTAAAAAATTCTGATTTTTGTAGATTAACTACTATGTACTATGTTTTAAACATGATATAAAGAAATTGCTATGTGAGCTCTACTCAGAAAAAATTTAACAAAATATAATATAAATATGAAAATATTGAAAGAAACCTGTGTAAAATAGATCCCTTTTTCGGTTATGGGACTGTCAAAAAATCTCACTCCCAAAAGAATTTCTTTACACATTTATCGCATAAACAGTTATTTGCACTAAAAGTAAACTAAACTAAAAGGGGTTTTGAAAGTTAGTAGGTACGTATGCAAGTAGGCAAAAAGTAGCAATTGCATTTAAAGACAGACGTATACTTTGTAGGTTGTAGGTTAGATCTCACCAATACTCAAAATGTATTTGTAGAGCTAAATTATTCGTTAGTCGTCTCACCTATGGTATACTGATGAAAACTAATAATTTCGATAGCAGTCTTTGAATGATGACTTTCCCGATGATGATCTTAACTAATCGAAAAGTTTATTCTGTCTAGTGCAGTACTAATCATGCGTTCAAGTCACCTACAGATTAGTAGGCAACTTTGTATCAGTAGGTACATGTGCCTGTAGGCATAAATATTAGTATATGACATATGGTTTGTAGGTTATATCTCGCGAATAACTAGCACATGTCTAACAGTTGATTTCCAAGGCACTTACAATTTAAACAAAAAAAAAACGCTAATAAGACAGCTTATGAATCACCCCAATATTAAATGCAATGCTTTCTAAAATTTGCACTAATGCATGAGTGCTTTTTTCAATAAAACTTTCACGAGGGAAAATTTCTGCAGAATTGTAAATAATTCCATTACATATTTAAATATTGACCACCTCTAGCTATTTAATTTAGTTTAATTATAAATAAAAATCGAAAATAAAAAAGTTCAAATTTAACATGTCAACATGTTTTTTTACATACCTACCTATTTTTCCAACCCAGATTACGATGTATTGAAGAGAAGAAAAGACAAAATTAAAACATTTTAAAATGTAAAAGTACAGTCATATATTTTTAAATATTATTATTAAAATCGACGATATGTATTTTTCTTAAATGAACAATGTTTATGAAGTAAAGTGCCGTAACTTACATAATAGTATAATAAGTAATATTTACATTTATTTTCCATTTTAATTTAGTATCAGGTGGTGTACATCGCGATACACATATTTCACTCTAACTAAATAACGTAACATTTGTCACCGAATCCAGAACCAGAAAGAATAAATGAATATAAGGAAGAGGGAGAAGGGACAATGACAAATTCGCGAGTATTTTAATTAGGATCTTTCTTCATTATGATAGAGTGACGCGCTGCTTCCAAGTAATGGTACTCGTACAGTTGATTCTAAAGTTTCTAATTCTGGCAAAGTTTTTATCTCCGGAATATTCATATCACATAAACTAAATTCGCATTCCGGAACTGGTTTAAAAGCTTTCCCCGATACAGTTCCATAAACAATCAAAGTAATTGGACCGTGCTAATCAGAAATTTGAAATTATCAGTAACATTTTTTTAAATAATACATTTTTTATTGTAAAATATCAGGATAAACATATTGTCATTACTTTTGACATTGTCGTTTTTTCTAAATGTTTTATGTATTATACACAGGGTGTCCCAATATTTTATGAACACTAACTCATCTCTGTCCAAAATTGCTTCGTTTAAACGCTAGAGGACGTCAAAGTTGGAAAAAAATCCAAATAATTGGAGAACGTTATCTGATATCTTTGTGATAGCGATGATGTCATCGATGTTTGTTTTTAAATACAAAAGTTGGATGCGATAGGTCTTTTGAAATATCTTAACTCTATTTAGTGTAGTGCCAAAAAATCAGTAAACCCTTCTCGAACTTTGTTTATAGCTTCCGGAGTGACTACTTTTTAAGTGTCTTCACAAAAAGAAATCTAGAAGAGTTAAATCTAGAGATCTACATGCCCATTTAATTGATCCTCTTCACTCTATCCACTTATCTCGAAAGACGTTATCTAAATAGTTTCTTACCAATACAGCATAGTGTGGGAGTGCACCAACTTGTTAAAGCCACAATTCATTTATATTTGGAAACAGCTGATTTAGTTCGAAGAGCAAATCCTCTCGCAGCAATTGTAAATATCGAGGATCTGTTAAGGTTCTTCCGAAAAAGTATGGTCCCTTTTTTCCAGTTTCTCTGCATGGGTACTGACTGTGATACTCCAATGTAGATCTTCAGATGCTCAATACCAAAAAGTTTGATAGTTTCAACTACCATTTAGGAGGAATGTAGCATCATCAGAAAAAAGAAATCCCTTTAGAAACATTGTACTTTCTGTTGAGTGATCCATGTTATTTTCTAATACTACTTCCCTCGAACTGGCATGGGGTATTCTTGAAATGCTAGTAGAACATCTAGTTTCTTATACTCGGGTATACAGGGTGTAAAAAGTTTGACTGCCATTACGTCAGCATGAGATAGAGTAATCATAAATGAACAAAAAAGTTGTATATTACAGGGGCGTAAGATTGACAGATTTCAAAATACAGCGAGTACCTATTAATATTGAGGTGTTTCATCACAACGTGATAACAGCGCTCAATCTAACGCTACACAGTTGGTGCATTACCACGTGTGCACGCGGCAGACTTGTCCTTCGAAAAAATTCCAAACAACTATTATTGTGAAATATTTAGTAAATTTCAAGACAATTGTTTTCCAGTTTTTAAATACTTAAATAAAATAAAATGTATCGATTTTGTAGTACGAAGATAGTGCTGTGTTTAAATTTTAGCTTTAATTTTAGAAATTATGAATCTCTTAAAACAGGAACTTGACTTTTATTTAATCAAATTATGAATTTGAAAAATATGTCATTAAAGTACCCAAATATTTACCTCATCCAAATAATCATACGTATTAAAAATAATTTAAGTACTTATCAAAAAGCAAAATTCAGTAATTTTTAAACGCACAAGTACAAAACAAACTACAACATATGCTCAAAATGTCCATCACCATTTCACGACACCTTCGAATCCAATTTTTGCGCACTCGCTGGAAAACACCTCAAGAAAAGGAAATAGTGGTACGCAAGACACACACAGACATCGTGTTATCCGCCGCGCCGTTGTCACATTGCTCGATATGAATTTTATCGAGTTTTAAATTTATTACAACGATAATTATTTTTTAGAATTAAGCATAAAGAAGTTAAAATAAGTGATAAACATTGTATTTTGTGGTATTCTATGCACGCAGTTATGTCAATATTCCTTAATTAATCGAACTTTTGTACATCAAGTAGGAGATTTTGATAATTTTTTTCTCGGAAATGGTTGAGTTTAGGACCCATGTCATATAAGGGTTATTTTGTTTATTTTAATCTATTCTATCGTTTGTTAAAATTAAGGCAGTCAATTTTCTAACACCCTGCATGTTTTCTACTACCTTTAGGGAGGCCCCTATACATGACTCGTTCCTCTAAACTTCTTTTCAGTTTTTTCTTTTGGGGTATTTATTATTAAGTAAATAAAGTATAAACTTCTCTTGAGTCCTGGTTTTGTCTCTACAACCAATTATTATCAGAATTCTTTCCGTTTCAGTAAGCTTCAGGTTGATAAAAAACACTTTTAAATACTTCTAGTATATCAGCATTTAACTACTTGACAGATACGTGAATTACTTATGTTTATTTGAATGCAACCTTCTTGACAATAAATTTTTTGAAAAGGCAAAAAATCAAGAAAGAAAATTATATCCTGTGTTTTATTCCCCGTAGCTGTATTTATCTCATTTACTTCTGGGTAGGTAAAAATTAATTAGATTTCTTAACGGAAAACTTTTTTACATTATTGAAGTAATTTGTTAATTGTAATTATAGAATTTTTTTCTTTGGCACTATACAAAGTTCTATTGCCTAAACTTATTGATATGGGTCAATAGAGAATTACAAGGTTTTTCAAAAATGCAGTCGGATACTCCACATTTGTAATTTAAAAATATTGATGGCGTCATCACTGTCACACAGATGACGTTATATGTAAAACAAATAATTCGTAGAAAGTACTTTTATAAATAAAAGTTGACCTGTTTCAGGATTTTTGTCCAGTCACAGATTTAGGAACTAATGAATTAATTCGTTTCGTTTGTATCATACGATGTCAAATACAATAACTATGTTCTACTTAAGGTTAGCATCCTCGTAATTTTTATATTTATTAACCAATTTTAATAAACTTTGGTTTTATCACATAGTTCTCCTAAAGGGGTGTCAGAGGTATGTTCTATTCATGACATGGTTTTAGATATTCTTTCTCATTTTCATTTTAAACAGTTAAATGTTTTCTACACAAGTACATTTTTCCAAAGTTCTTCTCCGACATACATCCTGTATCTCTCAAACGAGCTTCTTATGTTGACAACCATGTTATATAAATAAAAAATTGCCTTAATGCTTGAATATTATAGTGCTATGCTAAACGCAAAAACATGTCAGAAGGATTAGAGTTATTTGTTAAAGCCAAGATATTTTCATTACTGTCTTATCCAGCTATTTATAAAAGTTTAAACGTCTGTCCGGCTTTATTAAAACTAGTATACGTGGATATTTATGTGAGTTTTGCCATATGGCTAACGCAGAATTATTGAATATTGAAGAAGTTACGACAAGAACTATTAAAATTGTATTTACGAGTCTGAAAAATTAAAGATTTAGTACATTTAAGCCAACGGTGCTAGTTAAACGGTATTTAGACTCCATTATCTTTAAGTATACGTTAAGAAAATCAGAGAAAGTTGGAAATTACAAGACATGATTAAATAATAGAGCAACTGTGTAATTAATAAAGAAAAGGAAACAAATTGGTATATCCCTTTTAATATCACTCTTTTCCAATACATGTTGTCTTCAGAGAACATAAAGGAAAGTAAATGCACGCAATGTTTTTTTAACCTATATATGTTTTCTTAATTGCATCCATCACCATCTGTTAATTATACCCCATTTTTTTCGTTATTCTTTGAGCTCACGGATACAAAACAAGTCACTTTCTTTGCAATTCGTCGCTGCCATAAAATGTTTGAATGGGATAAAAAATTGATCAAAGTGCGAAATATTTTAGAGGGTGCTTGCCGACGTTATTTTGTGAAAAAAAGTTCGTATAAACGTAGGTCGAAAAATGCTTCGTTTCTGTGATGCAGGGTGTTTAAATTTAAATTTTTTATTTATTTTTATTAATAATTTCAAAGAGTTTTAAAGATATCTACTCGAAATTTGATGGTTGTATTTTGTTTTGAAATATTGACAGCAACCTACTAGATAATGTACCAATAGAAATTAAAAATACACAACTTGCACTAAAATACGTTTTATTTTTTTACTCAAAAAGGGTGCATCTTACGAAAAAAATTAAAGAAACCAGTTTCATTCAGAATTGATAGAGGTTTCTAAAGAAAATATCAAAACGGGATAAAGTCAGGGCGTACCATTTTTTATTAAAAAAAGGTTGTGGTATTCTCGCACGAACGCCACTGGTGCAAGTAGAAATATTCAGGTCACCCCAAAAGATGCACATGTATCCCGCCAAAGCAATTTTCGAGTCAATATCTTTAAAATTCTTTGAAATAATTAATAAAAATAAATAAAAAATTAAAATTTAAACACTGTATCTCGCAAACGAAGGATATTTCGACCTACGCTTATATGAACTTTTTTCACAAAATAACTTCGGCAACCACCCTCTAAAATATTTCGCACTTATTTACAAACACCCTGTATAAATGTTTCCAAAATTATACGTTTTTGAAATGAAAAGTTTATGAAACAATTTATTATAATCTAGCTGTAATAAGTTTTATAAAACAGTTGTATAAAAGTTTGCAAAAAATTATTAATACATTTAAACGATATTATAAAGCAATCCTATTAGTGCTGTGTCATAATTTCTATTGCCACTTTTGTACACTCATTTTTGCAATTTTGCAATGACTTTATAAATATTACATACATAGATTCTATTTGAGATATGAGATAACATATAATATCTAACGATAGTTTTATTGCAATGATATAAAATTTCGCTAAAGTAAAGCTATTTTAAACCGTAAAGGCAATTTTTCTGTGAAATATGTTGCAAAAATACAGCAATTTTAAACCGTAAAGGCAATTTCTCTGTGAAATATGTTGCATAAATACGAAAAAATTGTTGAGCGCTTTAAAAATTGCGAATATTTATCAAAGTTAAAAACAAAATGAAAATATATTATTTTTCAATCTTCTTCTAGTATTACTACTATATTTTGTTGCTGAATCATTCTTATCATTCACATATTTGAACTATTTTTGTTTTAACCAAAATGAATGCTATACAAATACTTTAAATACCGGATGACCACGAGATTACTATCCAGGCTCTAGCTTAGGCACGAAAAAAAATATCAACTTCAAATTTTGGGCATGCGTTTCATTGAATTTGATGCAAAATTTAATCATAAAAACAACTGTCCGTCACTTCCTGTTTGACCGGAAATGCCCTAAACTTTGTTATTTCATATGGAACACCCTGTATATTATTTTTGTTTTCAATTCTGCTGAAGAAACTAACATAATATGTATTATGTCCTATACCTATATTTGACAGTTTCCGAGAAAATCGCGCTTTAAAATGTCAAATGTGTCATTTATAAAATCCCTTTGAAAGAAAACAAACGAAGAAAGGGACAAAGTCATATGATATATTTAACTTATTTTAGAAGCTTTCTCGCTGCTCCATACACTAGTAACATATCAATTTGATGTTCGCGAGTAAAATCTGGCATTTTAAATAAAAAAGACGTAATAAGCACCACCACCAAACGTGAAATGAAACGGCAAAATGTCAAATTAAGTAATTATGAAAATATGGCGTCTAAAAACAAATGCCTATCATAGCAATCATATTAAAATTAAGATTCCTAGGCACCTCTGATCTATGCATTGACTGATTATATCGTTTTCCATTTATGCATCGTTCAGATGACATTTTAAATTAAACATTTAATATCTCAAAAACTCCGAACTTTGGGTATAGGGAAGTGCACATAAAAATGATTCGAAATTGTTTGTAGAATACGAATTCTCAATTAGTTAGTAGGGCATTCCATTAAATTATTGCAGTTACTTGCTATTAAAGATGACTTCCGGTATTTTCCGGATGTGTCGGAAGTGCAACATTTTTATGATATCAGACTTTAGTAGTTCTAAAATAAGTTAAAGATATCATAAGACTTTGTCCCTTTCTTCGTTTGTTTTCTTTCAAAAGAATTTTATAAATTACACATTTGACATTTTAAAGCGTTATTTTCTCGGACACTGTCAAATATAGGTATAGGACATAATACATATTTTAATGTTAGTTTCTTCAGCAGAATTGAAAACAAAAATAATATACAGGGTGTTCCATATGAAATAACAAAGTTTAGGGCATTTCAGGTCAAACAGGAAGTGACGGTCAGTTGTTTTTATGATTAAAATTTGCATCAAATTTAATGATACGCATGCCCAAAATTTGAAATCGATATCTTTTTTCGTGCCTAAGCTAGAGCCTGGGTAGTAATCTCGTGGTCACCCCGTATATCTAAAAACATGATTAATCTCTTATAAAGCATGTTTATAAATATGAAAATATTTATAAAACAAATATGTTTTCTGAAGAATTTTTATAAAATTTACAGAATATACCACGTGTCCCATTTTAATCGATGAATATCTCGTCAGTGATGTCTCCAATCTAAAAATGACCTAAATGAAAATTGTTCAGTTTATTAAGGGAAAGCGGTTGCTGACATTGAATTTGACCTTAACTATGACCTTGGAGGACATTAATTGAAACTCACCTTCATAATTTTAAATGGGATTCTCTATTTTGACCCTGGCAATGGATTCAACAGAAAATTTTACATATAGAAGTGACCTTTGATATGCGGTCAATGTGAAGGTCACAGTGAGAATATTGGCACTAACTTTGCAAAGGAAATTTTCTCAGTATGCAATTAATTGAATGTTAATTTAAATTAACAATGAATTAATGAAATACATAGATGTTCGGTATTATCAGTCGCAGGAACAAATAATGGAACGATGAGTGCGGGGAGGACGAAAAAAATGTCTCGTTACTCAACAAAGGCATAACTCTGCTTGAGAAAAGACATGTAAAAATATATAAAAATGTCGCACCACTATTTATAGACCGTTGAACTACGAGGTTATATTGTTACTATTCCAGGGTTAACTCCTGATTTCATCTTCTATTGAATTTTTAATTTGACCTTTCATTATTTTGCAACGTACTCTGGTGTATAGAATTTACCACCAAGATCCAACTTCAAGAATACAGGTACTTATATAAAAAGAGACAAAGTCAACCTTCAAAATACCTTCAAGTTTAAATCCAAGATCACGGATCCGGTCCCGAACATCCTTAAAAACGTTTGTAAAGGTCGTTAATGTCGATTTCTGTAGTCGACCTTCAAATGACCTTGAAGACCAAGATCAAGGTCGTATCCAAGGTCAAGATTGAGTACCTTGATGAAAAGTACATCTACTTTGGGGACAACCATCTTATTCTGAGTACTACTCTATATTTCAAGGGTGACGAATCATTTGAACTCGCTATGACCTTGTCCTTGACCGGAAGATCAAAGTTGAAATCACGCCCGGATGTAAAATTTTCTGCCCATTCCTTTCCCAGGGTAAAAATAGATTGTCCCATTTAAAATTATGAAGTTGACTTTCAGATGACCTTCAAGGCCATGGCTAAGATCAAATTCAAGTTCAGCAATCGCTTTCCCAAATGAACTGAACAACTTTCATTTAGGTTATTTTTTAATTGCAGGCTTCACTGATGAGATATTCACGTGTATCGATTAAAATGGGACACGTGGTATGTTTTTTACTTAGGGTGGACAGCGTATTGCAGAAAGCAAAGTAATTTTGTTCTATCTTGTCTAATCATCAACTACGATTAATTCCGGTCAAAAAACATAACGGTAAGTTTGGACTAATGAAGTACAAGTAGTATAGTAATGTCTTCCAATATTCATATATTAGTACTGGTTGTAATGTTTTAAGATCTATCATAATTTGCCCTTCATAGGATACACTATAGAAATTGTGGAAATTTGCATCGGCTTTTTATATATTTTTGGGGTTTTTTATAAACGAAAAATGTGAAAGTTATTGAACATACACATAATACATTATGTAGAATTACGCTTTTGACTGTATATTTTCTTTTTACGTTGTATTTGTTACCTTTTATATTGTACATTTACATTTTAAAATATATTATTGTTAATCCTTTATGTGTTTTTACTATATTTGATGTAAATATACTAATAAAATTGTGAATTTACACGACCTGATTTAGCTCAACCAATCAGATTAATTATGTCATCACCCGGTGTGGTGCTGCCGCACATGTGTAGGGAAGGAACTGTACTACTTATTCAGTAGGCATGTTTAGATTTATTTGTGGCGTAATAACACAGTGTTACTACCACATAGTTATTTTTTCATAGCCAGATTAATAAAAACAATGTTTAATTTTTTTATTGTATTTGACAATTTTGATTAAAGGTGATAAATTTCGAGCAAAATAGAAAAGTGTATCATCATTCATTGGTAATAACCGTCACATGATGATACACTTTTCAGCTTTACTTGAAAACCGTGTTTTTAGCAAAATTCTTCAAGAACAGTAATAATTTTTTCAATTGCTAGCACTTTTTCATACTATGGAGTCAATATTTGAATTTTTACGGATAAAAACAATTCAACATTCTGGATAGCTATGGGTTTATGCAACCCATTCTCTTGTGATCCTGTACAAATATAAGCTATCCATTGCACCTATTTTCGGTGAGATAGCGTAAATAGCAACAATGTTATTCAAATTGTTTATAAGCGAAAAACGCACGGTTTTTTAATGCACAATTTGAGAATGTTAATGTCAAAAAAACGGCGATATTTTTTAATAGGTCGCTTAATTGCGTCTTTAAGATTACAATGACGCTTTCAGAATCATGTTTGGTTGAAAATTAACGCCTGTACAGAGGCTTAAAGTTCATAACTTTTGGAGCCTCGGCTATAAGCAAATAGAATTGTGCGAAAACTATTGCACCTACAGCGCCCATTTTTGGCACACTTTTGAAGTATGACAAAACCCTCAACTTGTCATAGGTTTTATAAAATTTTAACAATAAATGCGATAGTTATAAACAAATTAAAAAATGGGCACTTTTCTTGTTCTTTTGCAATAATTTTTTTGTTTATTAACCGATTTTAATTTAACAAGTCTCATTTTGTAGATAATTTTACTCCCTATAAGCTGTCTGTGAGTCACTTTTCGCTAAAATTGATGGTTTTCCCTGCAAAGTAAAAAAACTGTTTTCCTCACTTATTTGTTTAAATAGAAAAGTTAGCTAATAAAAGTTTTTGACTCACGAGACGAGAGATGTCTTGTATTATGTTCCTTTAGACAATATTACAATAATCTTGCGGATAGGACTTTTTTCGAGTTTCTCTTTTATTTTCGCTAATTTTCCTGGTGTAATATATATTTTTTGCTACTAAAGGATTGCTCCTAATTTCGTTTATCAGTTGAGTTTTAAACAAATTTTTATGCATTTACAAATTTAAATGCCGTTTTGTTGAAAACGGTTGGCTTTAGAAAAATAGCAAGGCATTTTGAAGCAGAAAAGTTGGGAGAACAGATTTTTCCATTCTAAAGTGAAATACACTGTGGCACAAACTTTTGGAAGTTTAAATGCGCCTTCTAGAAGATACAACGAAATCGTCGATAAATTTCTCATCCCAAAATAGCACGAGTAGTCGAAAGATATCAATGGTCTTCGGTTCATACGAAGTTCTCGTATTAATTTTTTCCAAGGAATACTTCGTAGATGTGTTTGTAATCGAATTAAGGAATATACTGTATAAGAAATCATTTTTAAATCTGAACGAGAAAAATGTTACTGCATTTTTGATATGCCGTGAAATTACACCCTGAATATTCTTTTATCTATCAAATACCATATGACCTCGCAGCCTGAAAACAAACTACCTCGTCTACCATTTTGAGGAGCAGCAATTTCAAAGTTAATATCTCAGAGCTCGCAGGACATTGTTACTAAAAATAAACTAATCTCATTCGAGGCAAATGATATCCTAGTTACGGACCACCAAAAGTTGCGGCAAAAACTGAAAGTTAATTATTATTTTAAGAGTTAATTGCAATCTCACAGAGAGGTTGATTAAATTTTAATTAAAATGAATGAATATTTGTTAAAATTAGGATTTCACAAGTTTGCCTTGTATATTTCGAGAAAGGCAGCGAACTTATTCAAACTACATATAGGAAAATAATATGAACTAGTTGGTAATAAATAAATATTATTCTTGAGAAAAAACAACTAAATGGTGAAATAAATTTGTCTTTAAAAGGGGAAATCCTCTAAAAGTGTATTTAAGAAATGTGTATAGTGCTGAAAATGCAATATTATCTTAATCAATTCTCTCAAATCTAAAAGATCAATATATCCATATGTATTGGATATGTATCCATATTGGAAAAACATATACAGGGTGTTCTGAAAGTCCGTCAGGATTAAACGGATTAAACTAGTAACGGTATGTAATGAATTTTTTTTTCGAGTTGTCAATTGTTTGCAAGCTACTGCTTGTCAAAGTTAATTTTTTTTTATTTAAATAACTTATTTAATTCGAGTTCGATTAGTCTCTCAATTGGCACACCCACTAAGTAGATGAAGCTCTATTGGACAGAGAGTCAGAGAAAAGTTTCATTATGCGCCGCTAGAGGACACTTTACCTAGAACTCAATATTTGTTTTGTTCATAACTTTTTTCTCTTGCTAGACATCACAGAAATTTAAACATTATTTACAAGAAAAATAATATCAGAAATAATTATGTACTTCTTAATCCAAGTACATAAATGTAACCGTTTAGCAGGAAATCGATATTAATCCTTATTAAAGTGTTATTAAACATCAAATTTTTGATAATTCTTTCTGCAATTAATCAAGTTGTCATGCTGCTGTACTACCATCTCTTGTAAAATCAGCTTCGTTAGAAAATAAAATATTATTAGTAAATTCATTATCCTTAGCTTATTTTTCCACATTATCAGAGAGCCGAAAAAAATTTTATTATGGTGAAAAATCAAACATACTTGCTTAAAGCAATTTTTATTACAATTCGTAACACCAAAATTACTATGATATGTTTATATGTTTAATACCACATTAATAGCGATTTCCTGGTAAACGGTTAGATTTAGCGGCTTAAACAAAGAGTACATATTCTTTTCTGATATTGTTTCTCTTTTCAATAATGTTTAAATTTCTATGTCCAGCAAGAGAAAAAAGTTATGAAGAAAACAAATTTTGTGTTCTAGGTAAAGTGCCCTCTAGCGGTGCATAATGAAACTTTTCTCTGACTGGCCCAATAGAGCTTCATCTACTTAGTGAGTGTGCCAAATTAGAGACTAATAGAACTTGAATAAAATAAGTTATTTAAATAGAATAAAAATATTGAATTTTGACAAGCTGTAACATGCAAACAGTTGATAATTCGAAAAAAATTTTCATTACATACTGCTATTGTTTTAATCCGCAGAACCACCTCCCGCAGTTTCCTGACGGCCTTTCAGAACACCCTGTATATTGTACATTTTTAAAAAATTATTATTTTTTAAGTCTTGCAAGGAAGTCAATAGTTTTATTAGAAATATTGCTAGAAAAACAGTAGCTTTATTCTGAAAAATGATAGCCAGCTGCTAGACTTCCTTACATAGCTGATCGCAGAAAAAATATCTTCCAGAATTGATGAAAAATATATAGTGTGCCATTTGAACAAAAACAGTTGACTATAAGAATTTTGACATATGTTACCATGGAGACGATCTAATAATGTCAATTGATAGAGTTTCAGCGGCGATTTAAAAATATATAGGGTTTGTTATAGCTACATATTTGTTAAAATAAAAGAGATACAGGGTCGCGAATACCAAACTGAATCACCCGATATATAGAAGGTGTTCAAATTTGAACTAAGTTTTAAATCTTTTAATAATAAATCACAAAATTCATTCAGCAGCTCTACAAGCCTTCAATCTTTTAGCATAATTTTCCAGTCACGTGTTCGCATAATACTGTAAAAAAATCTAATACAGGGTGGCCCCGAAGATATTGGGCCAAAATTCATAGGTAGATTACCGAAGCAAAAATATTGCGATTTAGCCGGACTTACCTTAGTCCAAAGGTTGATAGTTAAAGAGATACAGGATGTTAAATGTATTTTTTTTTCATTTATTTCTTATCCATACAAAATTTCGGCGTTTGGGATTTTTTGGGTCGAGGAATTAAATCTGTTCACATTTTGGTTATAGTTCATAGAGGGCGCTAGCTGCACTAGATTGAATGTGTTACACACAACACAACCTTTTTATACTTTAAAGTTCTCATATTTGGTATAAAATTTGTTTTGCAACTTTTTTTACATAAAAAAGGTATACTTTATGAAAATAGCTGTCTCGCACCGTTTTCGAGATATTTGGTTTTGAAACTTCCAATGCTAATAGTTGAAATAATTAAAATAATTTAGAAATGTCATATGGTTTATTTAGAATTAAAAATTGTAATGAACAGTAAAATAGTAAACATTAGGAAAAAATATGCTTTATTTATGCAATAATTGCTCAAAATGTTTATTAAAAGATTGTCTTATTTTAAAATATAAATCCTTATCGCGAAATGCCTCCGTAGCATTTAAAATCTGCTGCCATAGTTTTTCCCGGGTATTTATAGTTTCTCCATAAACAACTGACTTCATGTAACCCTAAAAACAACAGTTCATGGGGTTGGAATTAGGGCAGCGAGGAGGCCATTACAATCGACCTTTCCAACGATCCGGAAAAGTTTGATCAAGATAGATTCGTACTAGGACAGAAAAATGAGGGAGAGCCTCATTTTGCATGTAGAGATTCTTCCGTAAATTTAATGGTAAATCATCCAGGTAATTAACTAAATGGTGCCCTTTTACACACACTGTTATTGACAGCTGCAATATTTTCTTGTGAACTACCACCACGACTGTAAATTTTACTTCTTTGATCTTGAATTCAACTTTTTGAGGTTTCTTCAAATTTATTCACAATACAGGGTGTTAAAAAAAGAGTGTAGAATATTTCAGGAGGTAATAGTATGAACCAAAATAAGCAGAAAAGTCTTAATAAACATGGGTCCGCAAAGTAACGGTTGCGGAGATATGGACCACTATTCGTTTTTCAAACATTTTATTTTATTAGGAATAAACCGACAAAGGAAGCTTTTAACAAACAAAAAACAAAGTTACAGAAGATGTTCAAAGTGCCCTCCGTCCATTTCCAAGCAGGCACGACATCTTCGTCTCAAAGATATTCGAACTCTTTCGAAAACACCCTCCTTGGTTTGGATTTCTTGACACTTTTGATTAATCCGTAGCTGCAGCTCTTCCAGGCTATTTACAGGAGTACCATACACTAATGTCTTCAAATATCCCCAAACAAAGAAATCTAGAGGGTTCAGATCAGGCGATCTTGGAGGCCATAAAACAGGTCCGGCCCTTCCTACCCATCTATGTGGAAAAGTTTGGTGTAAATGCTCTCTAACGGTCATGGAAAAATGAGCTGGAGCACCATCATGCTGGAACCACATTTGTTGCCTCTGATTCAAAGGAATGTCTTCCAAAAACTCATACAGTGTGTTCTGCAGAAAGTTGAGGTAAGCAGCGCCTATTAATCGGTTTGGTATTACGCAATCTTTGGTGAATTCTTCCAAACATGCGTTGTGAAGGAATCTGGCGATTTGGATAAGCGTCAACATAAAGACGTCGCGCTTCGGTGGCGTTCCCATTAGCACGACCATACATGAAATGCATGTCTGTTAATTATGCGTTAGAGTAACCAGCCATAGCGAAAGAAAACTTATGCACTGAGAACAACTGTCAAATACGTACTGTTTATTTCACTAAACATCAACCAACTATTATAAGAAAATACACAACGTTTTTGCAAAATAAAAAAAGGGGCTAAAAAACATAAAACATTCCATATCACCGCAACCGTTACGTTGCGGACCCATGTTTATTGAGACTTTTCTGCTTATTTTGGTTCGTACTATTACCTCCTTAAATATTTTACACTCTTTTTTTAACACCCTTTATTTCGAATAGTGCTATTTGTTGGAGAATTTAGTTTTCTATATTCTTTGTGATATTTTTATCCAACTTCTGTAAAACTTTGACCTATAAAATAATTTTTAACAATAAGCGCGTTGTTCAATCGTATACTTTTCCATATTTATTAACCGCCATGTTTCTACTTAAAGCTGTCAAAAACAATTGTACTACAAAAATCACAAATGGCAGCAAATTTAAAAAGTTTTATATCTATATATAAACCTTTATCGATTCATGACAGTGAATCCCTTAAATATATTTCCAAACGTTTTAGTTAGATGCACTCTATATGTAGCCGACAATGGCAGCTCCTTTTTATCTGCGCTCTCATTTATTTTAATTAATGTTTTCTGCAGTTGGAACTTTGCATACCGTTAAGTTTTCCGGTAATATTTTAACTGCAATTTACTGAAAATATAACGCAAAGTCGGTAGGAAGTTTCGAGATTCGGGCAAAAACAAAATTACGTTTTAATTTTCCCCCAATACGCCTTGATGTCATTAAAAACATGTAGTATAAATTTTCTCCCCTTTCCGAGAATTTCATTAAATTTCTATTTTATTCGTTTAGCGACTCTTTGGTTTATATATCTCAATAAAATTATATATCTCGATGCATACGAGTACGCACAAGGTATTATTTAGCAACTGGGACGAAAAGAGGAAAATATATACTATATTTTAAATTAGATATGCAGAAACGAGATAAAAATTAAATCCCATGAAATAATTTTATTTGTTGTTCATTCAGTGCCTATAATCTCACAATTCTCGTTAAAAATGAATTTAAAAGTGATGAATAGAATGTATTATATTCTACATGTTTGCAAACTTGGAAATTATAAATTAAAGATAATACACTAATGTTTGCATTAGTGTATATTATTTCCGAAATTTTTCCGTGACATATGACAGACTGTATTTAGGTGAAAAATGGTCGTATCTGGAAGTAAAAAAAGCATTTTGAAGCTCAAAGATTCTAGTTTTTAGATCTTTCCGTCGAAATTTTTTAGGACGGTTTAGCTACGGTTATCATGCAATTCTAACAAATAGCGCGACAAAAAAATTTTGCAAATTTTCTTTTCCACGGTCTTGGAAATTTTTTTTTCAGCTAAGCCATTGCATGAACCAGATAGCTTGTTTATTCAGCTTCAATTTCTTTTTTTTTTAATTTCGATACGACCATTTTTCATAAAAATATCGGACTTTTAATGGAAAAGGATCCTTTTGTCTTCAATCATCGATATCTCGGCGACAAATGGTCGTACAGAGAATTGAAGGACAGTTTCAAAAACTGGAATAAATTAGATTGAATGTGTTACA